>NC_077227.1:615594341-615880403 GCF_027887165.1 Monodelphis domestica
ATAGTTTCAGATGAATAGTAATGATTTCTTTTCAGGACTTCAGGGAAAAAAAGGGAGCAGGTCATATTCAAAGTACTAAGTGGCTGTCAGCCAACTGAATATTCACTTAACCTACAAATACAATTTCACTCCATCACCAAGTCAAGCCTAGAAACAAGGGAGCCCTCTCACAAGGATAATTCTATTGCCTTACTAAAGGCAACAGATAGTGGAAGTGTTTCTTCACTAGAAACCAAATAAGAAAACATATTTACCTATCAAATGATGATTGGGCCTTCTACAACCTGGAACTCTTTCAGTATGAGTTTCTTTCAGAAATAGGTGGATTGTGTCAACCAGGTAAGATGCTAGAGATTCTTAAATCAGAAGATGGATTTCAAAATATAATCACATTAAACAGCAGCAAGAAGAATATTTGCAGTAGCATATAAATGAAGGATGTGTTTTTTCCTTTTTTATGGAAGAGATATTATGTATTGCTGTTCATTTGTAAATATGAGGAATTCTAGGAAGCCAGATAGAGAAATGGAAATTACTAGACTTGAACTGAGCAAGAGCCTGGGTTTCATTTCTAGCTCTGCTATATTAGATTGTGAATTCCTTGAGGACAGGGATTATTTTTGCCTTTCTGTGTGTCCCTAGTGCTTGGCACATATTGAGTACTTAATAAACACTTATGAACTTGATTTAACTAGCCAAGAGACCTTGATCAATTCACTTGGACCTCTGGATTTTATTCATATGTTTAGTTTACTAGTCAGTTTACTCAGATGTGAAATGAGGAGGTTGGACAATATGATCTTCAATATTCCTTATAGCTCTAAATCTATGATCTTAATTCTTAGACTTCTATAAGCATGGAGTAAGAAGAAGTCTCAGAGATCTTGTTCAAGCCCCTCATATTATGGTAAACCAAAGCTCAGAAAATTAAATTGCTCAAAACCACACCTCTACTTATTAACAGAGTAGAGAAATAAGAAGGAAAAAAATCCCTTATTTTCATTAAGTGCAATTATTGTAGATTCTTTCTATGTAGGATCGATATAGAGTTGATATTGTGCCCAGCTTTCCTTCTTTCACAAATTCTAGCATAATAAGGTAGAATTGAAGTCCTCAAACCTAAGAAAATAGAACAAAATATCATGCAGTGGAAAAAATGCTGAACTTGGAGACAGTAGGGCTGGCTCTCTTATTAACTGGGAAAGTCAGCTTTTCTAAGTTTTAGTTTCCTCATCATTAAAATGGGAATAACAACAATAATAGCTGTTTTAAAATTTGCAAAGCACTTTACATTTGTTATCTCATATGATTCTTATAATCACTCCATGAGGTTGGAGCTATTATTATATCTATATTTACAGATGAGGAAACTGACTCTTAAAAAGAGCTAATTGACTTGGCCATGGTAAAGTAACTGAAGAAGGACTTGAACTTCTGTCTTCTGACTCCAAAGTTAGCATTTTTTCCACTGTGTGATAATACACTTTTGACTTAGGATAGTTGTTGTTGATAATGATGGTGATGATGAAGATGATGATGATGATGCTGACAATAATGATCATACTGCCAATTTCCATCTTGTATCTCATGGCACTTAGATGGGTAGGACATCATATTGACAGACAAAATGGAGACTGAGAAAGTTTAATTAACTCTAGTCTTATTTGTCCTAGTCAAGAACTCTTTCTGAAACTAACTCGAGCAAATACCTGGAAGATACAATTGCCTTTTTAGAATCTCAGAACTGAAAGGGACCTCAGTGGCCACCTAATCCAAATCAAACCTCAAAATGAGGTGTGCCTAACAGATAGGCAATCTAAGTGCTTTTCTCTGAAGATTTCCATAAGGGAAAACACATTATTTCCTCCAACTGCTTATTCCACTTTAGGAGAGCCATCTAACTCTCTCTAGTGGTTCCAAGAAATTATAGCACATACCACCTTGTTAACTGTCTCAGGAGGGAACTGAGGGTAACTGATGGACCTCAAATCCATCCATGAGTTAAGTAGGGTCTACCCTAGGTATGTGGAGTCTTTCCCTGGTGGAAGGAGCAGAAGAGAACAATTTGTTCCAGTGGCCATGAAGGTGGCAGAAGCAGGACTGTGGAGCTCTTAAAGCTTGGTTACACAATGAAGAAGCAAAGGTCATTCACTACATCTTGAGTCATCCCCATTCATTATGACTTTTGCCTTACTAATGGATTTCAATGATTCTGGAAGAAGAAGTGAGACTTGTTCAACTTGCCTCACTTAAGTCCAATTTATGCATGAGTCAAAAGACATCACTAGTGATTTTGGTCCTCTTTGAGTACAAAGGACAATGACCAACCAAAGAGAGCTCTAATTATTACAAAGTTCTTCTTTAAAATGATCCTAGATTTGTCTCTGCAATTTCCACTCCTCGTCCCTAGTTCTGTTTACCTTCTGGGAAAGACTAGAAAAAAAATCAAATGTTACTTCTTCATGACAACTTTGCAAATACTTGAAAAAGAAGGAAAGAAAAACAAGAATTTATTAAATGCCTGTGTGCCAATCACTGTCATAAGTGCCTTACAACTATTATCTAATTTGATTTTCTCAACAACCCTGCCTAAAACGTATTACCCTGAATTGAACACAATTCTCCAAAAGTACCAGGGAAGAATCTATCACTTCCCTAGTTCCAGATTATTCTATTTCTCTTAATGTAACCTATGACTACACTAGCTTTTTAATTTTGTGTACATTAAAAAGAATGTTTCTATCCACCACTCTTACTCCATAGTACTTTCCAAAGTACTGGCCAATTAGAGAGGATTTATATATTTGTTTGAATGACCAATCATTTTCTTTGCTGAAAATAGCATACACCGGTGATTTAGAATTATAAGATTAGGGATTCAGTCTACTATTACCATTAATTCACCATAGCTGAGCCATAATTGCATTATCAAAACTGGATCTAGCTTGGAGGGAAGAGACCTTTGTCTGAGGGTATACATCCTCTCCAAGAGAATATACTTCCTCTCTGATGACTGCCATCTCTGTACCTTATTGTATAATCCTCCACTAGCCTGGTTTGCCATGAAGAACAACTACCTTCAGGCTGTCATGTCCCTGGTCCTTATCACAACACTATTTCTCGCCCAAAGTCTACTCTTTTTTGTAATCCCTTTAGGTCTAAGGATTAGACCCTCTGAGGGATAGACTGTCCCCTTTCCCAATGTTTCTGCACTCAAAATCAAACTATCTTGAACTTGGCCCCCCATAATCAAACAACTGATTTTTCCTTAGGAACAAGACTTCATGGTTCTTTCTTTGTTTATATCATTCCCTCCATCAGTAAACTGAAAACATGTCTGCTAAAAAAGATAACTTGATGAATCACTCTGAGTGCTTTGAAAGGCAGATTACATAAAACCATCATTTTATCCCTGAACTTCCCCTATAGCCCTGTAATTCTAAGAGTCTTAGAAATAGTCATTTTCAGATCTACTTGACCATTCACTCTCAATCTTTCCCACTGTAAGAAAATGCCCTGACAAACGATAAAACTAGGTGATAATACCAATACCTTTGAAAAGATTTAAAATCTAAATGTGCGGTGAGTGGAAGGAAGTCTATTAGTCCTTTATTTGGAGGTGGTGGCAGCGAGGGGAAATGAGAGCTTTGAAATTCAACCTAATATATCATAGAATTTTTTAAACTAGAAGGGTCTTTAGTCATCGTTTAACTCAATTCCCTCATTTTACAGGTATGGAATCTAAGACTTGGCCATAAAGGTTGTGATTTGTTCAGGTTTGTCCAGAGGGCTCAGATTTGGACTCAGCTTGACCACAGAAAAAATGCCCTTTCTTCTGCATCACTTTTCATTCACAAGCTCATAACAGGCTAGATTCAGACCTTAAAAGGACCTCAGAGATCACATAAGCCAGTTCCCTCATTTTACATAGGTTAAAAGTAAAGGAGAGAGATGTGAACTGATATTCCCGAGATCACAGAAGTGGCAAGTAGCAGCACCAAGCTTTGAACATAGAACAAGGAAGACTGTGGAACTGTAATTGCATTTTGGAAATCAATTTTAGTGCCAGAGGGGGAATAGCATCAAGAATGAAAGGAGTTTGTAGGGGGCAAGCCTATTTATCCTTCCCCAGAGTGCTGAGCCTGGAGTTTAGGATAACTTGATTCAAAACTTGATGATCCTTTGTCTTTTGCTCTTCCTCTAGTGAAACTTTGAATGGTTAGTCACTGTATATTTTTTATTTTTTGAAGATTGCTCAGGTGAAACTGGAAGAAGGTGCTGGAGAGATTTTCAGAGAGAATTTCTGTAAGTACTTGGTGGACCAAATGCAAATCCACAAGCCACCAAAACCTATCTTGAAGATACTCTGCCTTTTCAAAACAGTCAAGAGACTTGAATAACACCATGGAGCCCCTTTTCTGGAGTGTTTTAAATGACTGTGTCTTCCAATATCCTGTCTTCCTGTCTACCTGCATTTGCAGAATTTTAGCTGTTGCAAGGAGGTAATTAACATTGCTTCATAAAGCTGAGAGAAAAAGGAATATTCCACTCTGTAATGTGGGCCTCTCTCTGCCCGCTCTCTTCAGGGACATCTCAGCAGACAGCAGGGGTTAAGTCATTTCAAGAAAATGCATGGCTTCCATATTATGAGGGGAGTTGAGATGTTTCAGTAATTACTTTTTGCAGTCAGTAGAGGCTTGGGGGGGGGGATGCACATACCTCCCCAACCCTACAATTAGACAATAAATCAGCTGCCAGCATGGAAGTTGAATGCTAACTGGATCATGTTACTCAGTTCCAGAAATGAAGCTGCAGGCTTCTTCCCAAATGCTTGCTTGGAACTAGCAGCATATCCTCAGTAAGATAATGGAATTATCGAGACTGGGACACATATTGGACACCAGAGCTGTCTTGTTCAACTCTACCTCACTCAGAAATCTCCTTTATGATCTCAAAAACTGATCATCAAGCCATTGCTTGAAGTCCTAAAGTGAGGGGTAGGTGCCCTATTCTATTAAAAAAACATTTGCTTCTTTAAAAGGTTTTCCCCCTGTTATAATAAAACCTTTAATAGGTTACTTTGTTACTTGCACTCAAACCTCTCTGATTCTGTTTTCTCATCTATAAAATAAAGGGGTTGACCTTTATTTTCTCTTCCAGTTTTAAAGCTATGAACTGAAGGTAGAATTGGCATAAATGAAGTTCCCTGTGAGTCTAGTCAAGGAATAGTATTCATCAGGGAAGGTTTCTTGGAGGAGATGAAATTGAACTTTTGTTGAACAAGGATATTGAGACTTCTTTTGAAGCCTTGATGCCCCAGTACTCTAATTGCTGCTCTATTTAAACTTCTCTGAATGGCTTCTCCCAAATATACCTTATACTTTCCTCACTAATCATTTGCTTATATGGTTTCTCTAATCTGGTATACCCTCTTCCCTCTGATCCAGTATACAAAAAAATCTCATCTTTGAAGACTCAAATTCAAGTGGAAATTTCTAGGAAGACTTCCTTGACCACTCTAGCCCAGGAGAGAAACTTTTCTGAACTTTTCTTATACTTACTTAAGTTTGTTTACTACCCATTTGGCTTTCATCTTTGCCAAAGATTGAGGGCTGAACTTCAAGTCAGAAAAGTCCAAGTTCAAATCCTGCCTGTGACATTTGCTTATATAGTTATATAACTCCAGACAAGTCATTTAAATTCTCTCAGTCTCAGTTTTCATATTTGTAAAATGGGAATAATAAATTATACTTTCCAGGGTTGTTGTAAAGATCAGATATTATATGCAAAGTGTGTTTGCAAACTTTTAAGTGTTATATAAAGCTATTATCTTTTAGCTTTTGTTAAATGTTCACTTATAAATAATTTTTCTCCCTAAGTTATAGGCATAAAGATTAATATAAAGAGACAGGAGCAATGTCTTTTATCTCTTTGTATTCCCAGAAGAACCAAGCACTGAATTTGTCTGCAATAGACACCTGAAAAATGATACTTGGTGAATTGAGCAATATAGCTGCTTTTTTAAAAAAAGTTTTTTATGCTTTCAATGTCCTTATGTTCTGCTGATCCTTGTGATGTACTTTGTCATGCTTTTCTGTATCACCATGAAGAGGCAAATAAAGCGTATGAGAAAATACAGGCATATACCATTCACACATGGGAAGAGGAAATTGAAAGGGAAGGAAGATATGGAGAAGCCATTTGCTAGTTAGAATCTGAATGTTGCCACATAATCTGATTTGAACCATTTTGAGCCATTATAACAATATCTCTTTTCTTCATATAAAGTAGTTGATTATGAGAGAGTCAAAATTTTCTGTGTAAAAAAGATCTTCAATTATTTGTAACTGAAATGTCAGAGATGTTCCTCAAGAAGCCAACATTTAAACTAAAAACAAAAAAACTTTAGGCAAGTCATTCAACTTCTGTTTCCTTATTTGTAAACAGGGGATTTAACTAAATATCTTCTAAGGCACTTTCTAGGTCTAAATCTATGATTTTTATGATTCTCATGCTGGGGCCAAGTAGAACAAGTCTAATTCTTCTGCCATAAAATCTCTTCAAATACCTGAAAATATCTCTTACCTGACCCACTTCTCTGACTATAGACTTCTCTTCTTTAGGCTAAACATTCTCAGTAAATTCAAATGATCCTAATGTGACATGTTCTGACTTCCCTCTGGTTGCTCTTTGGCAGCTGTTCTCCAACCTAGCAATGGCTTTCCCAAAAAATGGCTCCCAGAATTCAATATAATTGTCCAGAGTGGAATACAAACAAGGCACCAGATGCTAAATTGCAGCCTACCAAGGGAATCTTTCTCCCACATATTTTATGGTTTCAACTTTAGTAAATGTTTGGAAGTCTTTAGGTTGTAGAACAATCAGGCTCTGGCCAGTGAATCTCCCTGCTTTCCTGGACATAGTTTTTTAGTGAAATATTATTATTAAACATTTGGAGGAATGGAAAGTTCAGCTGCATGACCTTCCCTACCTCTCTGCCAATTTTACTTCTCTTGTGTAAGAAAAATTGTCCAAAGGGAAGTGGCAAAACCAGTCCAATAATCAATACTATGTATGTTTCTATATGATGGTAACAAACCTGGTTTCTCAATGAGTTCCCTATATTTTCCCACTCTGGCTATCTTTATGGATCAAAATAATGTGTTCCATGACCAAATACATACAAAGACTCAGCAATAAAACCTGTTCCTAAATTGAAAGGCTGTTGGCTCTGGAGATTCAAAAGGAATGAATTACTTGAATTGCCAAGAGGTATAAATTCTTAGACACACACCATCCAATAATACAACATGAAGAAAAAGAAGAACTTAAAAAGATGATAAAGGCATGAGTCAGAAACAAGTGTGCCTGACTGAATGTCCCTGGCAATCAAAAACAAGAGCATCAAACTGAGAACCTTGGTTTTGGATGAATTCTCCAGTGGTCATTTGAACTTTATTTGATAATGGAATAACAATGAAGTAAGATGCATTATTCCTGTAAGTCTTATATTTGAGTATACCTTCCCTCAAAGCCCTCTTAAGTGAAAAGTAATATGGGTGGATTTGGCATTAAGAAGGTTGGAGTTCAAAATCTTTCTCTGATGCTAACTACATGCCTTTATATGATGCCTAATGTTTGTCAGGGGGTGTATGGGGTGCTCAGGGAGGGGCTTGTCGTGTCCTCCTAGGGCAGCTCTCCAGCCTCTGACCCCCACCTGACACCCAGCCCTCACTTGTGGCTCCCAGTAGCTGCTAGCATGAGGCAGCAGCCACATCCCGGGCAATGGCTTCGACAGGTTGGCCAAACCTTGTGAAGGTAGTCATCGGGTCGTAGTGAACCAGGGCTTTGCTCACTCAGCATGTGAAGACTGCTTCGGCCAAACAGGCGGAAGAAACCAACAAGAAGGTTCAACGGCTGAGATGGCGACGCAGCAAAGCACTGTGGAGTGCTTAGGGCGTGTTGGAGCACAAAAGACAACAGGGCCACCCAATGCAGCTGAGTAAGTCTCCAGGCGTAATGACTTTTCATGCCACTGGGCCCAGGCTTCCAATGCCGAGAGAGTGGGACTGTCTCTGTGCATGGACTTTTCCACTTAAATCTCCTTCACGCACAAGTATCTTTGTGCACACTCATCTAACATTTGTCAGGCATTGTGTTATATACTTTATAAATATCATCTCATTAGATCTTTACAACAACTCTGTGAGAGAAGTTCTATTATTATCCTCATTTTACAATTAAGGAAACTGAGGCAAACAGCTGTTAAAATGACTTGCCCAAAGTCATCCAAGTAGTGACTGTCTGACATTAGATTTGAACTCAGGTCTTCCTAACTCCAAACCCAGCTCAGTCTCTACTGGACCACCTAGATGCAAAACAAGCAACTTTCTAAGACTTTTCTCTTAAGTAATAATATGTGAGATTTGATCTTCTATGAAAAAATGTTCCCATGGAAGAAATCACAGATCTTTAATATGAAAGGAGATGGATAGTACTAGTACCTGGTAGAAGCTACAAAAGAAAAAGCCAAGTTGGGGAGAACAGTAGCATTCAGAAATGGAAACTAGACGTTTTGCTCTCCATTTTGCATGGGAAAGGTGGCAGAAAAAAGATTTTAAAATGTCAGCTATTTTGTCTTGACTTGCCTTGGCTCAAAGTGACACAGATGATGGAGTTGGAAAAGAGAAAAAAATTATCTCTACTTTCTGCACATTCAAGCAGTTGAGAACAGCAGGCAAAAATAAGACTTGTGGGGAATCTCTCACTGAAGAAAACCTTATATTCAGTTATGTAAGCTTGGTGACAAATGGGTGTTTAATCAAGGTTTTCTTTTTTGTTTTTCTCTTTCTAACTTTATCTCTCAACTATATGTTTAATTGGAGAGTCAGTCTCTCCATACTATAGAGTACCATGTACACATACTCCAAAGTAATCTGGGCAGCTGTTATTCCACAAAAAATTCAATTCCATGAATATTTTAAAAAACTACCATATGCAAGATAAGTTTTGAAGACAAAAAGTTAAAAATGGGAAAACTCCTCTCAAGGAGAAATATCTCAGAAGGATATGCTATTACTTAGATAAGCATAACACAAAGTAGGGATAAATCAGGAAAATGTATTTTATTACATGTTAGGAGGAATTAAACATTTTAGAGTGCATCTGGGAGAAAGATTGGGGGAAATTTCATGGAGGATAGAGCCTCCTAATTTGGGAATGGATAGAAAATCTGACCCTACTTATCATGATTCTTTTGAGTATACCATTGATGTTTATTGCTATCATTAGATTATCCTTTTTTGATAACTTTTTTTCAGAGTGATGGAAGATATCAACATTTATTTTCTTTGGCCTTATCTATGAAAGATGACCTCTTCCTCCACCCCACCTCATCCAGGCTAGATCCTATTTACATGGTGAGGAAAAGCAGGGACAATGGTGATGATGGGAGAGTAAAAAAGAAAATAAAAACCTCTTTATTTTAAAAGTATTAATATCCTAGTGTAGAAACATGTGTCGACATCACAACGTAGTCTAAGCTGCCACAGGGCCATTTGAGTAGAGGACACAGTTTCACAGATTGGAAAGAGTGTTATGTTAGGAGGCCAGTCATGTGAGTTGAAATCTTAGCTCCACCACTATCACCTGAGCTTCAGGTTCCTTATTTGTAAAATAAGGGATTATAGTAGAGGTCCCTTCCAGCTCTACCTCTTATGAACTTCTGACCTTGATTCCATTCATATAGCCCAATGGCTATTTCAGAATCAGAGCACTAAGTGTAGGTCAACTTCATTCATTCAACAACATTCATAAAAGAAAGAATTTAAGATGAAGGGGGAAAAATAAAGGGGACAGAGGGGACAAGAATCATGTTATTTTATAAGAGATCTAGGATTTCATCAATATAGAGAATTTGGTATAAAAAGAGCTTCAACCAACACATATCACAACTCATTGATGATACAACAGATTAAATCCCAGGGAAATTCCTGATGCTCTACAAAATAAAGAGACTTGCTTTGAGTGATGAAAGGAATAGTCATCAAAAGTACGATTTGAACACAGGTCTTCCAGTCTATACTCAGAAGTCTATTCACTCTGCCACAATGGTTCCAACTACAGGAAGAAAGGCAAATACTTCAATGAGGTAAACACTGAAAAGTGAAAGAGGACCTATGCAAAAAGTAAATATTGGCAAAGTAGGAGAGAGATCTGAGTGGCAGAGAGTAAACACTGTAGTTTAATAGGATGAATACTTAATAAGATGAAACCTATTTAGGAAGGATTCCAATTGCTGTCATTTCAGTCCTTGACTAAAAAGGGTCTTGTGAGTGTCTGGGTAGTGAGTGCCTATAAGGCACCTGCTCTGACAAGGAGAAAACCCACCATGGCACCAAACCAGAGGGAGAGGTGATGATGAGGCAACTTTCTACAATGACCCAGTATACATCTTGTCAGAAGGTGTAGAAGAGGTAGGCCAGTTATATAAGCAGTGCATTTATACCTGGAGCATCACCAAGGAAAGAACTGGCATCTTTACATTCAAATAACAACCACTAGAGAGAGAAAAAGAGCTTACAGAGCAAAGGACCCTGGTCTTTGTGGATAGGATTTATAAAGAGATGTATAATCAAGTGTTCCCACTGAGAATATGAACGCAAAGTATCTGGGGTTATTTTTATGTTCCATGCAATGGCAATTAAAGGTCCAAAGGAAAAACACCACATGGTTCCAAAGACTACTTAAATAGAATAGAACACGCTGGACTGAAAAGCCAGCTCCCACTATTCTACAGCAGGATAATCCTGCAGCTCATACTAGAAGTATTACACCTTTTGGAGCAGCTCCCCTTGCTGCCTGAGGTCCTGTTTCATTGCACCTTTTGAAAGCTGCTTTCTGCCTTTTAAAAAGGAACTCTTTCAGAGGAATCACAGATGTCTCCAAATCCAGACAGAAAGGGAAATGAGGAGATTTGCAAAGGAGGGAAGACAGTGGAGTAAAGGAATCAAGAAGGCACCAGTGTGGGCAGGGTGCTTTGGCTTGAATGTAGTAAGCCTCCACACTCCCAGAAGGGGCTTTGCCAAAGGCTACCCCAGTGCACTGCTTGGCTTTTAACTTCATGCCTACTGGTTCATAAAAGGAGAGCAAGAAAAGTGGAAAAGAGATATGGAAATCTAGCTGAAGTTGGGATTTAAAAAAGAGCAAGAAATCAGTCTACTTTTGTTTAACTGCTTTTCATGGTGACAAGGGACCAATTCATATATATCTGTTCTACACACACACACACACACACACACACACACACACACACACACATATCTATCAGGCAGATAGATATACCAGTCAAAATCTCTCTCTCTCTCTCTCTCTCTCTCTCTCTCTCTCTCTCTCTCTCTCTCTCTCTCTCATATATATTTCAGTCCTATTCACAAGAGAATATTATTTGTTTGAAGCCCTCCAAACCCAAAAAGTGAATGTGCTAAAACCAAAAAGGATTCCTTTTTTTCGCAATGACCCTTCCTCCCCAAATTCCAAAGTGAATTCAAAGAGAATAATACAGAAGAGCATTATAGATGCCACCTACAAAAGAGGAATCTTGTGTTTCCTTATTATCACAAATGTAGTCTAACTTAAAAATGTCCATCACATACTAGACCCGAGGGGTGGTAGACAATGAATCAGAATTTCTGCCAACTTATAGGGCAAGGTTGGTGAACCTTTTCACAGTTCAAGTGCCTAGAGGACAAATTCAAGATGTCTGTGAGCCCTCCTCCCCCATTAGCAGAGAGAGTTGAGGGAGAAAGTGCTTGCTTTGGAGTGGCTGGACAGAAGGGTGAAGCATGCAAAAAATGTCCTTGGGCACTGGGAAGAGGGAGAATGGAGGAGAAGCTCCCCCCAGTGCCAGCTGTGCAAGTATGCCATGGCTTTACCAATAAGGTTATAGAGTTCTGTCCTTTAGTGCTGAAGGAAGTAAAGCAAAAAAAAAAAAAAAACAAGTAGAGGTTTGGAACCTCAACTAGATTGCAGTACATACTTTCTGGATTTATGTAGGCAACTTAAGGTTACCATTTTGGGATTGGGGGAATCCAGATATTAAGTAAAAGATCCAAACCAAAGATCTGATTCATCCCTTTTCTCAACACTACTCATGGCAGTAGGCTCTGCATGACAAAGAAGAAAAAAATCACAGGTCACTGCAGGATAGGAAAGGTTATTTGGTGCCAAACAGGAGCCTATATTGGTTATTCTTTCTTCCAAAGTATCAGTTCTCAAGAGAAAGGTTTCTAATGCAAGTAGGGTGTTAATGACATATTTGTTGGTAGAGTTTAAGCATGAGGTTAGCACCTTTTCTCTTCAAACATATAGCACCTGAGCTTTTAAGTCCATTAAAGCTCTTCCAAATGATTAGAAATAGAGAGGTGCCAAAGCTTCATTATCACAGACAAATATTTGGCTTCATGAAGTAGCAGTGCCCTTTTGACTCTAATGAAAATAAGCCTGGAGTCAGGAGGGACAACAAGTATTGTCCTGAAGGATACAGAAGGTAGGAGAATTGGGTCCCACATGAACTGACTCTGAGCCAGCCAATTATAAAACTAAAGGATGATTATTTTCAGACTCACCCATAAGCATTGACTGCTCCTACCATTTTGTTTTTTCCTAGCTGTGTTTTATATTCAGTGTCAAAAGAACCCCATTTCTTAAAGTCCTATGTAAAATAATAGATCAAGATAAGTGGTGTCAGGGATGAGATACTCCAGAAATACTTTTTTTTTTTAAATAGGGATAATCCAGTTACTGATTCAAAGATGTACAAACAGTAAAAATAAGGCCAACAAAAATGGCCAAAGAAAATAAGATTGTTATTTCTCTAGGACAAGGATAGAGTCTCCTCTTTTATTATACCCCATCTTCTCTTTGCCCATAGTCCCTTTACACAGTGAAGAGAAATATGTGCAAAAGATTGCAATGATTTCATTACAAGCTCCCCATCCCTGGAATGAGCACCATCCTTATCTCCATCTACTAAGAAAACTTAGCTGCCTTCAAGATTTCACTCTGGTGCTATTTCCTTTGGAACAATTTTCCTGAACTTTACTTTCTAGTGCTCTTTCCATCCTGAAAGTCCTTATTTATCTATGTAAACATTATATCTTCTCTCTCCCCACTCAAAGTAGAATAAAAGGCATGTGAGGAAATGGACTGTTTTACAATTTTGTTTTTGTATCCCTAGAGGCCAGTAGGTGACATACAATGTAGAAACTTAATAGGGGGGCAACTAGGTGGCTCAGTGGATTGGGAGCCTGTCTTAGGGATGGAAGGTCTTGAGTTTAAATCTGTATGAACCTGGGCAAGTCACTTTAACCCAATTGCCTAGCTTTTATCACTCCTCTGCCTTACAATCAATATACAATATTGATTCTAAGATGGAAGGTAAGGGTTTAAATAAGAGAAACTTAATAAAGATAGGTTGAATTGAATTGAAAATGGGTATCAGAAAATTGTTCATAACACATCAAAATATTCTGCATTATTGCTTAATGTTTTGGTCCTATAAAACATTCTTTCAAAATTTTCTTGGAGAGATCTTTCCAGAAGCCTGATATAATTTTGGGATTTGTAAGCATATTAAAGACAATCTAGTCTAATCCAAACAGTTTTGTAGGTGAGAAAATGGAGGCCCACACAAAATTAAATGAGCTACCTAAGGTCATACAAATAGTAAGTAATAAAGCTGGGATTTGGGCTCAGATTGTCTGGCTCTTAATTCTTAATTTTCATAATTCTTAATTATACTTCCCAGTATTCTTTTAATACTAATATAATATTTAATAATATATAAAATACTAAGTTAGCCTTCCATATAGACAATGTGGATGCTAAGCTACTGAAGCTCACTGGAAAGCCACCTTTTGTTCTCAAACAACTTTCCTAATAATCTGGCATGCTGCCCTGGAATTCTAAAGATAAGATATTAATCATGATTTCGTATTTCCTTTAGGAGCCTCCTCTTTTGAGCAAGGCATTGCCTACTCTCATGCTAAGGGAGAATGAATGTATGAAGTCACTAAATCTCATTGTGAATAAGTTTTATGAGATACTTTCCTCTCTGGGGCTTCTGGACAGTGTCCGGATGAGGAAAGAAGGAAGTAAAAGGATATTTAAGTGGGGTAAGGTGCATATGGCTAATCACTTTATTGGGCTTTATTAAGTACCTACTATGTTGATAAATATCTATCAAGTACTGTGCGAGGGTGGAGAGGGGAGGAAAAACACTAAAAGCCTGCACTACTTCATCATTTTGAATGCACAGGGTACCCAGGAGAGAGAAAGGGGGAAGAGCTCCCCAGTACAGTCCCTATGTATGCTGCCAGGTGTCAGAAGGGGCACAGAGACAGAAAAGTGGAGTGAGTGAGAGGATCAAAGCTGAAAGAAGCCCAGCAAGATGAAAGCTGCTGGTTGTCAACACTAAGAAACTGTCTAAGCTCAGAATGCATTTATAAGTACTACTGTACATGTCAGACTGTATTCTGTGCTGGGGTGGGGTGGGGATAGGGGGGATGGAAATCAGTCCTGCCTTGTCTGTTTTTGCCAGGATGAAGAATGCTGTGTGCCACAGATGTTCTCCATAGAAATGTGTTAAACCTGAACTGACAGTGCTGGCAATCAAAGACATTGTAAGGCAGAGAATGCAAAATGCAAGGATTCCTCCATTTACTAGCCCAGTCAATTTCATCTCTGATTGCCAGACGTGGTCCTCCCTATGCTTCCCAGTCTTAAAGGGGAAGTGATACCTTATCTATCACAAATGGCCCAGCTTATGGGAGACAAAGGACTTGGCTTTCTGGCAGCATGAAAGGGACCCAGCCAAGAAAATCAGGTGCCTCCACAAATCACTACTGTGAAGAAATCAAATATTTGTTTTAGGAAAACCAAGTCTCCTTTCATAAGGGGTCCACTTAACTTCTTCACAGAGAGCACTGTTCTCTGCTGGTCAGGGAATCTGGGCATTAGTTCCAAGGCTGCCATTAATCACATGGAATAGGTGGTGTCTCATTTTTGTCTATGTAGGATGAGAGCTAGGAAAGAAGGCTGACTGTGAGTCAAAATTCCTAACTTCTAGTTCTGACTCTGCCACCACACTCCTTGTATTCTCAGTCAAATCCCTTCATTTTCCAGACCCTAAATTGGACTGTTGGACTGAATGATCTCCATACTTCTCTAGTTCTGGCATTCTAGTTCAGTTAGCTTCTTTTATAAACAGGAATGTGACAGAGCAGTTTGAACTAGCTATTGGAGAATGGAGAATGTTTAATTTTTCAATGTACACATTTATAGCTAGGAACTTGGCTAATACTAAAAATCAGGACTTGACTGATCACTTTGTTGATTGTCTAGTCATGAAATTAATGAAGAAATATTAATAATAAAGCTTAAAATAAACTTCACAGTGTTTTGTATTCATCCATCCATGCCAGAAAGTTGGTGATTAACCATTTACCAACATAGCTTTGTTTAGACATATGTCATTAAGACTAGCAAGCAAAAAGCCTTTTAAGGGTACAGTTATAAGGGAAGTTAGAAGAGGAGTAGGTTAAAGAAGATCTAGGATAGGAGAGTGATTAGGGCAAGCAAGGAAGAATGTATGTTGGAGGGTGAAGGATATGAAATCTGCATGGAAAAGAAGTAGGAGGAAGGGAGGAAGAGAATAAGCAACTGAAAATAATATAAATATAAACTAAAAATAAATAAAAATTATTTATATCTGTTAAATATAAACAATAAAAATATAAGAAAATAAATTAAAAATAAAAATAAAGAGGTTGGGAATTATTAATGATAATTAGCATCAATAGAATACTTTAGAGTTTTGTAAAATGTTTTAAAATATTATCTTATTGATTCTCATAACATTGGACATTAGGTACTGTTGTCTTCATTTAGAGATGAGGAAATTAAGGCCACAAAGGTTAAGTGTATGCTCAGGCACAAAACTGGTGAGTGCTAAGGCTGAATTTGAATTCAGATCTTTCTAATTCCAGGTCCAAGGCTCTATCCTTTAAGGCCACTTTGGTATATAAGGATTAAGGGTATGAGATGTTACCTATGCTATTAGACATATTTGATGCAATGGCTTTGCTTACCAACTTTTTTTCCTTGTTATGAAGGAGGGATTGTACTATAGGGGACAAGGTTGGAGAGTAATCTTAGAAAATGGCTATCATGTAAAAAACAAAAGGCAGAAATAATTTTTTAAAAGAAAAAAGTAGGTCACTATGACACAGAGTAGGAAATAGAGAGCTAAACTAATTACCCTTCATTGATTTTCATATTTTGTGAGTTAGACATCAGGAAGGGTGGGTGAATGGATAGATCACTGGACCTGCAGTCAGAAAGAACTGAGTTCAAACCCAATCTCAGATATTTATTAGCTTCATGATCCTGGAGAGGGCATTTAACCTCTGTCTGCCTGATATTTCCAAAGCGCCTTATAAAACTTAAAGTTCTACAAAATTAATCATTTAGCTAGTGTAATGGAGAGAGTACTAAGCCTGAAATAAGAAAGATCTGAATTAAATATGGCCATAGATAATTTAATTAAATGATAATTTAATGTGTGATCATGGACAAATTATTTAAATTCTGTTTATTTTCATTTTATCATCTATGACATTATATTAATAATAGCATCTACCCAACACCCAGGGTTGTGAAAATCAAATGAGGTAATATTTGTAAAGCTTTGAAAAGTGCCTGACTCCTAGTAGGTACTATATAATATATCTATATATAAGTTATATAATTACAGATAGCATTTTAATAGGGTCCCATGGGCTATATACATTAACCAATTCCACAAAAATCTCATACGATGATTACCATAACCCATTGAGGTAGATGGTATGGATATGCATTTGCATGTAGATATATATGAAGAGAGTGAAGCAGAGAGAAACAAAATGACTTGCCCAAGATCACAAGGCTAGCCTTTGAACAAGAGCTATTTCTTTTACAGGGACTTGAAACATAGAAGGATAAAATTTTAATCTGCTCTCTCTCTCCCTTGTGTTGTAGTATAATGATGCAAATATCCTCCTTATCATCTTATTTCCTTGTCAAAATGTGAAATCCCTTGATATACAGTCAAAATTCAACTTCTGTTAGGATAACATTTCTGGAAAATAGCACAAAAGTCAACAGCACAAATACTGATAGACTATATTGATCCAATGGGGAAAGGGGGTTATTTTCTCACAAAAACCTATAATCTTTCTCTAGAAATGATTGAAAGTATACTTTTCTGCACATAATTCTTTATAACAAAATATTAATTTGGATAACACATATTTTCCTAACCCTAACCTCTTTGTTTGGGGGGAAGGATTACAGGTCCTTAAAATATTCACTTTAGGAGTGAACTGCTTGATTCTCTAGAAATCCTAAGTGCTTTCTCTTTGTCAGAGATCCTATTGAAGATAATAATTTATTTAGAGAAATATATCGGTCACCAAAGGAATTGAGAGGACCGGTGCCTCTGCTATGAGGGCTTGCCAAGTCCTTTTCAGGGCTGCTCATTCACCTTCACCCAACTCTCATCTGTGACTTCCATGTGCAGTGGCCACAATCCAGTACAACTGTATCAGCAGATGGGCTAAATAAGGTTGAAAGTAACTACAAGCCTCAAATCCATCAGTGAGTCAGGATAGATGTTTTCCCCAAGCACATGAAGACTTTCTCCAGCTGTATGAGCAGATGAGAATAATTTGTTGGAGCTGTGGAATACTAAGAGCTTTGTCAGACATTGAAGATGCTACAATCATGTGTTGCATCCCAGGCCACTATTAGTTGTCTTGAATTTTGTCCTGTCCCTGGACTTGCTGATTCTGGGAGAGTAAGACCAATGACTTTGTGCAATGCTTCCTCACTTAAATCTAACAGACAAAAGTCAAGATGTCACTCCAAGATGTCCTTTGTCCTCTTTGACAACAAAGGACAGCAAAAAGATATAAGTGGCCTAAAAAGAGGGACAGCAAGGTAACACAACCAATAGAGCACCAGGCCTGGAGTCAGGAGGACTTGGGTTCAAATCTGACCTTGGAAACTTCCTAGCTGTTCCTTCCTAAGGGGAAGGATTATTACCTTGACTCTTTGGGGGCTCAAGAGCAGGTCCTTTGCATTTTATTGTTGATCATATTAAATAAAGCCTGTCCAATATTTTATAATTCAATAACTGAGTTCTTTCATGAGAGTAGCTAATTGTCCTTTTTTCCTTTGTTGTAGACCCCTTGGCACAGACCAAAGTGTTCACTAGACAGAGACTGGGGGAAAATGTGCCCTACAGACTCTTACAAGAAACCTAGGGAGAGATAAAATGAGCCAAATTTTGAATGGAGCCATGAGTCAAGGACCAAGAATATTAGGGAGCTGCCAGGACTAAATCCAGCCCATGAATAACCTAGAGCCTCAGTACTGAGTCATGAGCTAAACTGTGAATGAACAACGTATAAAATAGCTTTGATGGTGGGCAGGGGGGTAGTATGTGTTAGGTAGATACACTAGACTAGAGAATGTGAAAGCAAAGTTCTATAATATGGAGGCTATTTCTGTTCATATATTCCTTTGATCCAACATGTTCTTCCTGAGGAAGATGCGTGGTAAAAACCAAAAACCAAATCATAGTCATAAAGCATATTCACAAATCAAATTTGGTGATTTTTGTATTATCTACTGTCTGACTGAAGTATGCTATAGTGAATAACCTCATTAGCTTTACCTCAATCTGCTCTTTTCTCCTTTTCAGAGAGGTTATGTTTCCCATTGATCACAGATCTTTACAATGTCATAAACTAGCAAATAAGTCCTATATTGTTACTTCCGAATGCATGGAGAAACTGAGTCAAATATCCAAGTGGCTTGCCTTATTGCTGCTTGACAGCAAATGTCTGGCTTTTAATCAACCTGGTTCCCAAACAATTTCAGGGCTATTTGCAAAGAGATTGTTAAAACTTAGCTTTGGTATATCCCATAGAAAAGAAATGTTTTTGGTTTTATCTTACCCTATAAGAGGACATAAGGTCTGGTGATGATGCTGATCATTAAACAAAGTCTTTTTGATGGATATAAAAGAGTTGAAAGGGAGATATTACTCTGCATTTGCCTCTCAGGTCAGAAATCATGGATAGAAATGCTGGAATAATTAGCCAAAGGTGATGGGGGTCACACATGCACACACTTTACACATACATGTCTTTGTTCAATGGAACAAATGGAGAAGGGAAACTTGTTGAAGTGGCAGATTTTGACAACTCACTCAGCTGAGATCTTGAGACAATGCTGCCCTCCAGCAGTGAGATTTTACACATTCCTGATTAGCTTAGTGATACCAGCAGGCCTAACAAGCTTAAATCTACGGAGGGAAAAAAATTGTACACAGCTTAACCTCAAGCTGAAAATCATCAAAATGTATGAGCCTCTAGATTTAAAGGCATTTATAATTGATCAACTTCACTTAATACAGCTAAAGAAGCACTAAACAGAAGACTCTCAAATTCATTTAAAAATATCTTTAATTTATACCCTTTGGTTTTTTACTTCACAATCATCTCTGCATATGCCTTTGCCCTCATCTGATCTCTCCTCCAGCCCCACATTGAACTCTCCCCACGACAAAGAAAAATGCTTAAGCAAAAGTAATTGTCAGTTGCCACATGTGATAGAATATAAATTCTATTTTAGAAAAGGATTTGTTCCATCTATTTATATGATGCTGTAATGAGTGAAATATCCCAGAAGCTGTATTTTTAATTTTAAAATATTAATTTATTAAATCAGCCACTCAAGATTTCTAAATAGCCAGTGGACTCTTTCCAAGGTCCCAACAAAAGGCAAAAACTTGATCAGAACCCGAGAGGAATGATATGAACAAAGCCTAGAGAAAGTAGAGGCTTAATCATGAGGAGCTAGGCAGCTAAACAGGAGAGCTGAGTTAGTCCAAAAACTGATTTCTTATCCTGCAAGCCAACACATATCCCTTTTAACCATTATCATTCAGTCTCTCCTAGGACATTTTTAATTAGAGAACAGTCAAGTAGGAAATAAACTCAGGTTTCAACCACAAAAAAGGTGAGTCTTTAGGAGACCAAGAGACCCTCTTCCTTCCTGCCATTTGGCTGCCTGAATGGTTGCATAGAGCATAAACTGTAAACAACATGGCGGTGGTCTAGCTGATTGCATCACCAAATCGAGTTCTTATTTATAGATAAATAAGGAGCAGATCTCCTTCTGTGTATAAAAGATCTAGACCAAAGAAGGGAATGCCAAACTCAGTTTCATAGTCTGGAGAAACCTGTTTGAGCTTTAAAAACAAATTCTTTTTCAGGGGGAGGGGGCTAAAGAGAAAATTATTTCCCCCCAAAATTACAATTCAATATTTTCCATAATGCTCAAATTAAAATGTAGACATTTCTGGGGCATTTTTAGTAGAATTGTCTTTTTATTCCCTCCCTCTTTTCCAGATTTATTTTCATCAAATCTGATTCAAATAAAAAATTCCAGGGGAGAAAAGAAGTGTTTGTGATAATTTTTGTCAAACACTTATCTAATCAGCTCTCAGGGTTATTGATGCTTTACATTCACTTCAGTTAGTATAAAGTGTGGAGTTGAAAAGGAAGACAAAGAAAGAAGTCTCAAATCATTCCACAAAACATTAGCAAGAGAATGGTCTCTGTTCTTTATCTGGATCTGCCACTGCCTACCAAGACCTGCCACAATGGCTGTCTAATAATGTTCAGTGGTCAAATTCATACACCTAAGGTGTTTCATGTACCCAATGGCAATGGGAAATAATATGCACCACACTGGGCAGACTGATTGTGTTATAGCCATTTATATTATGGAACATTTGAATCCTCTTCAGGTATTAACCTGAAAAGTCTGACTTAGTAGATTGTTACATACTGAAAGCAACAAAGTCTTCCTTTCTTCTTCCCACAGAATTTTATTGTCTAGAAAA
This sequence comes from Monodelphis domestica, assembly GCF_027887165.1. Lineage (NCBI taxonomy): Eukaryota > Metazoa > Chordata > Mammalia > Didelphimorphia > Didelphidae > Monodelphis > Monodelphis domestica. Next base: position 615,615,358 of record NC_077227.1, read on the forward strand.
CTGTTCAAATGACAGATAGTAACATCTTGTATTCCTATAGCCCATTTTATACTTTTCAAAGTCTATGCACATAAATTATTGCATTTGATAACTACTGGCTTTTTCTATTGTTGGAGGTATTATGCAAATTTTACAAAATCACATTCTTCAGACTCCTCTTCACTGCCAAATAAAACTAATAAGGATCACATAAGCTTTTTGTAAAGGACCTCAGAGGCCATCTGGTTTTCAACCTCTGCTGAAAAGGAATCCCTTCTAAAACAACAATGACAATTAGTTATCTAGCCATTGCTAGAAGACAACCAGTGAGAGGTAACCAACCTCCTGAGTCAGACTACTTCATTTTTAACTGGCTCATTTAATTGTTGTCTCCTTATATCAAACCTACTTTTATATCTTTGTAGCATCCACCTACTAGTCCCAGAACCAGTTTTGCTCTTTGGAACCAGGGAGGATGAATCCAATCCCTAATCGGAATGTTGGACCCTTCAAAAACTAAAAGACAATTATCCTTAAATCATTTTCCATTCATAAATACATTTTGAAGTACATCACTTTTTGTTACTTTTTTCTCTTTATTTGTTCACCAGATGATAGATTTAGAACTATGAAGGACATTCAAAGGTCCTATCAACCATATCACTCATTTGATGAGCAAGAAAACTGAAACTCAGAGAGGGTAACTGATTTGTATTGTCACATAGGTTGTAAGTGACAGAGGTAGGATTTTTAACCCCAGTTTTCTTTTTCCAAGGACAAGGTGCTTTCTTCAGTATTTTTCCTCCTTTTTTCTAGATGATATTCTACTTTTAAGATAGCTCTTCTAAATTTTTGTACCCCATTTTTGATGCTCTCAAAAAACTTTTTTTCCAAGACTATGAACCTTTGGAAGTATAATTTTCCCACTCTTCTTTCCCTTCATAATATTGGCTAAAGGGTTTTGAATGTCAAAAATGTCAAGGTGTTTTGATTTATTCTGAGGTATCTCTTCCTTCCTGTCACTCTGCTCTTGGACATATACTGTCTCCCCTAATCAGAACTGGTGTTAACCAACATATGTCGGTCTTCAAAACATCTCTGCTTTGAGTGAGCTTTATTTTGTGCAGCCTTTAATTTAAAAAAAAAACAACATCCTGATGAGTAAAGGAAATGGGACAAATGCTAAAATAAATAAATAAATATCTTCTTGTTTGTCCATTTTTAATTTGTCAGTATTTGCTATTTTGCCCCTTCTTTTTATACCACTTTGTTGGCTTTTCTTTCTCTGCTCCCTAACCATTATTCTTCATGCTACCATTTTCTAACCTAGTACCTACACCCATTATATAGGGATGTTTGCCTGGCATCTGCTTCTAAAAGTAATGCAGACCCTATCTCCTTGCAACCTTCTGAATGAAACAACCAGCACCAAAATTCTTTTGAACTATTTTGAATTTCACGTTTGCAGATCTAAAAAAACAGAGTGCTCATCATCAAAGTCATTAATATAAACAAATGTCTCAGTATCAGAAATGGATATGGCACTATCAATATATACTAAACTGAAAATATGAATTTGTCTGCTGCTGAACCACTAGGGCTGGTTTTTTTCATCTGACTGATTCAAAGAAAAAAATAACATACACATTCAGTTGGAAATAGAAATCTATCTTATCCTACTGGAAAGTAAGAGGTGAAGAGGGTATGAGAAAGGAAGGGCTGATAGAAGGGAGGGTGGCTTGGAAGGAGGCAATAGTCAGAAGCAAAATACTTTGGGGTATTTTGAGGATAGGTTGAGAGAGATAAATAGGGGGATAAACAGAAGAAAAAATAGGGTGGAAGGAAATGAACAGTAATCATAATTGAAAAATGTATTTAATAACAAGTTCCTTTGATAAAGGCCTCATTTATCAAATACACAAATAACTGAGTCAAATTTATAGGAAGACAAGTCATTTCCCAAATTATAAATGGTCAAAGGACATGAACAGGAAATTTTTAGATGAAATAATCAAAGCTATCTTTAATTAGAGAAATTCAAATTAAAATAATTGTAGGGTGCCACTCCTATTGGATTGGCTTAAATGACAAAAAGAGAAAATGACAAATGGATATGTGAGAAAATTGAGATACAGTGGTACCTTGATACACAATCACCTTAAGTTATGAGCAATTTGAGATTTGAGCAGTCACGATCCGGATTTTTTGCTTTAAGTCACGAGCGGATATTTGAATCTCAAGCTTCCTCCATCCTCCACTAGATAGCCTACTGAATGTTTGGTTTCACAAGTTACATGAGGCTGTCTCATTTAGTTCAGTGTTTATCTGGACTTAAAAGCATCTATATTGAATTGTTTTTGTTTTCTTCATATTTGTCATTATTATCAGATTTTTTAAAACAAATTTCTTAACTTTTAACCAAGGGTCCTGACAACACAGAAATTGAAGGAGTTACAGCAGCAGCAGCAGAATATGGAGGCTTTGCAGGAAATTTGTGGGGAGGAGCGCAAGGTGGATGAAGTAAATGGTACAAACAAAATTAAGGAAATGTTGAAGATTTGGGGGAAAATTAGTGTATTGAAAAGACACATCCAAAAAAAGTTCCAACAGGTCCTGCATTGGAGCTGTGTAACAACACTTGTTTTACACCTTATCAAAACATTCTGAAAGGCAGGAAGAATCAAACTTCCTTGGAAAGGTTTTTGTTGAAATGGCTCTAAGTAAAATTGAGGTAAGAGTGGTAAAACAGTCAAAATTCAATGAAGAAAATGATGATAATTAAGTAAAGTGAAAAAAGAGCAATAAAGTTACATATAAATAATGTGTAAGGCCAAGTTTGCATTTAAGTGTAGCATTACATGTGGAGAGAGTAAGTTATGTCAAGTGATAGCACATTGTGATAGAGGAATGATCTAGAGACTTTGAAGGGCAGAGCCTGGAAGACATGCAGAGGTTTGCATCCACAGAGGGGAATGGTAAAGGAGGCTTGGAATCTTGAGGGAAGAGAGATTCCAGGGGGGAGACAGTTGATCTCTATCTTGAGAAAGCCAAGGGTGACAGTCTGATCAGAGATTTCTCTCCAGAGCCATACAAAAACCCTCACTGATTCTAACCACCATCCCCCCAAAGACACCAAGAATTGTGGCAGAAACTGAGAAGAATAAGAACAGCATCAGAAGATCTCACACAGCTCCTGTGATACCCTGAGTCTAGGCATTGGCTCAGCTGTGATAAAGACCAGAAGTCACCAAACCCTGAGCCTCTTAGAGACCAGGCTGACAAGCCTGGGTCTCTCATCTTTGAAGAGAGGCAGAAAGAAATTTTCAGACAGACAGGGGCTTTCCTTATCCTTTTCCCATAAAATCCAACCTGCAGACATCTTGCTTATCTTACCCTTAACCACCATTTGTTAAAATAAAGTTGTCAGTTATCCTAAATTGACTTCCTTGTCATATTGAAGAGGGAGAGAGCTGATTTCTCTCTCTTTCCCCAAGGGAAAAAGGTTCACCCATTAAATCAATTATTAGAGGGGAGTAAAGGCAGGCTTAGTGTAGAGACATATTTGAAGAAGACTGAAGGGGGGAATCCATCTCACCTCCTATTTTCTGGGATCATCTACTCTTTCTCCATTATACCTAAACCAACCCTCTAATACAACATGAAATGAAAACCTTTTCTGCCAGCATCTTTGCCTGACCTTGAAGGTAAATAACATTTCATAAGCAAATTCATGTCTTTACATTCTTTGTTATTATCTGTAAATATATTTATTTGTTATTTTAAAGCATATTTTCATATTTAAAAGCATATAAAACAAAAAATTCATGTGTTTTTAGAGAGCTGGAACACATTAATTGCATTTCCATTAATTTAAATGGGGAAATTTGATTTGACACATGAGCAAATTGAGTTACAAGCTTGGCCACAGAACTAATTAAACTCCTGTGTCAAAAGCCTAATGCACTTCTGGTGAAATTGTAAACTTATTGCACTATGAGAAATAATGAGCACAATGTTTTCAGCAAAACCTAGAAAAACTTACATGAGTTGATTCAAAGTGAAATGAGCAGAACCAAGAGGACATTCTACACCATAATAGCAATATTGTATAATTATCAACTGTGAATGACTCAACAAGGTAATGATCAAAGACAATTCTAAAGGGCTAATGATAAAAAAATGCTACTTACTTTCAGAGGAGGAACTTATGGAATTAGAATGCAGATTGAATCATACTTTTTAAAACATCCTTTATTTTTCTAGTTTATTTGTTTTGGTCTGCATTTTCTTTCACAATATAAATAATATGGAAATATGTTTTTGCATGACTATACATGTATAACTTAGATCAAATTGCTTGCCATCTCAGGAAAATTTGGAACTCAATTTTTTAAATATTAAAAATTATGTTTACAAGTAATTAGGGAAAAATAAGATATTAAATTTAATACATAGTGCAAGTCTTTTTAGAGCTTTTCAGCACTAGAATATGCTGGATGACTTAATACTTTCTGCTCTTTCTCCTGAGTCCCACAACATTGCTCTCCACATAATGAGTCTCTTTGAGTAACTATGAGAATATGTCCACTTACTCTGCTCAATCAAAAAAATGTCCTACTCCTGGATAAATTAGTTTATATGGATTTCAGTTGCTTGCTACTTATTTTGCAATCTCTCCCTCCTCAAGTTCTGAAACTAAACCTGTTCCCCTCCTTGTCTTCCTTCACATTACCTATTCGTCTCTGTGGCATTATGGGCCAGGTCATGTAAATTAACCCCAAGATGTCTATGAACTGAAACCCAAAAAGATTTAGAATATACAAAGGTGAAAATGCCTTTCCTTAGCACAATTGTGTTGAGTAATGTCAGGCATCTCCAATTAATCCCCCCCCCCCAATGATTGCTAATGTTGCTTTTTCTATAAAGCTAGCCATTCACTTTTCTCCCATACACTTTTCAAAACAACAGGCAAAGGTGTGTTTGAAGGTTGTTGAGTTTAGCAGTGAGGCCAAGGAGAATTTTCCTTCTCTCAAACACTTTTGATCATTTTGCTCACTTCTTGAGCTGTCATTCCTGTTGCTAAATAACTTCTTTCATTATCCTCTGGTACTCTGGCATTGTATCATATCTTTACCTACTCTTTGCACCTTTCTTTGCCCTGAAACAGGTTTATAATGAAATCGTCCGTTAATAGTTTCTCTGTTGACCATGTCTCAATCACTCCAATCATTTCAACACTTCATCTTCTATCCTATTTCACAGTATCAGTTCTTGTCTGCCCTTTCCTTTCTTCTAACATGACCTCTATATAAAGCCTCAATCTTTAAGAATTTATTATAATGCTTTACTCAGTCTTCCCCCCCCCCCAAATCCAATTTCTCTTTAAAAATAGTCTTAATGGAAATATGGAAAATATGGAGGAGGGTGGCTAAAGATTCAATATTTAAGTGTAACAAAGCTGAACAGAAATAGATGTAATTATTATATAAAAAGCTTCATGTAAAATGCAATTTAATCAGATCATCCTAAATCTTCTCTTTGAATTAGATCCAGATTATCATGTTCAATCTTTACCCTTCTCTCAACCCCAACCAATACTGACCCCTTTCCTGCCTTGGGATAGCTAGATAAGGGCCTAAACATAGAGTGTCTATAGATGAAATTGGAAGGAGAACAATAAATAAAGAATGGGAAAGGTTTGCCAATGTTTCTATAGCAGATTATTCTCATTATTAATGATAGTGGGGCCATGCATTTAGAATGCCTCTTGCCATTCATTATACTAAATGAGGAAATGAAAATGGCTATTCAGAAGATAAAGTTGGAAAGGTATGATATTGGATGATATAAAAGACACAGTTGGGGGTGACACAATTTTCAAGCAAGAAGAGACTGATATTTAATATATCTCACAGGAAAAAATGTAGCATAAATAGAGAGCTGGCCTTAGAATCATGTAGGTCTAGGTTCAAGTTCTTCCACTGACATACTAGATATGTCATGCTGGGCAAATTATTTAAACTCTTGTTCCCTCAGGCTTCTCCCTAAGATTATAACTGGAAGAATAGTTACAGATCTACATTGATAGAAGGAGTTTCCTTACTGGGAATTTACTACTACAATGAAATCATAGCTCTGCCTTCCTCCTCCCTTCAATTTCATTAAAGTACTGGGAAATATCTAAGCAAATTATGGCATGTATACAAACACAATGCCATAACACATCATGCATGAGAAGACATAAGAATTCATGAAGAGTGAGGAATTATTGTGCTGCTTTACTTTATAGTAAAACAGTACTGAAGTAGAGCATATAATGATTACTATAATGGAAATAAAAACTGTGATGTATCTTGTGTTGAAATTATTTCTTGTCAGGGATCTCCCCAACTGCCCCACCACTTAATATAGTTAGTGGGTATATAAGTAGACAGTATAAGGTAAAAATTAATGGGAAATCAGAATTAAAAGTTTAAAGGGGAACACAGAAGCCACTTTCCAAAATTGTCTCCTAAATTAATTAAGGCCACATCCATAGACTATGTACTAAATTAGGAGAATCCAGCTAGGGTCCAATATAATAGCCTCTTGGTCCTAAAGATAGCCTCTGAGTCTTTAAGCTACAGATAAGTTTTATGCATGAATAGTAAAACTAAAGAAATGTTATTTAAATTAAGTAACCACAAACTGGCGCCAATAACTTTGAGATGATATTTGATATGCCAATGAACAATCCCCAAGATGTTATGGGTAAGAATTGGACCATACCCTCACCAGAACCCTATAAGAGTGTGACCCTGAAACCCTGTCCTTCAAGCCTTCCTCCACCCATGGATCCATGCTTCCCCACTGATTCAATTGCAATTAGGTAAATGACACTATATGACTCCCTCCCTCCCCCTATTTTTTCCTATGCCACCTGCCTTTTTATTCTCTGTGCCTTATTAAAGTGTTATTGATGTATTACTCCCTACTTGTTCCCAGTGTGATCTTTCCACTGAGTATCCAAAGAATCAGATTTGATCTCCCTTACCCAACCAAGAACCCCTTCCTTAAGGGATAAACCAGGGTACCAAGTCTAGTAATACTTATTTGTATCTGTGTTCCTCAGTGGACTATCAAGGTTCCATGAACCTACTAGAAAAAAAAAGCCTCCTTATATCACTTTTCCTCCCCCCATATAAATCTATCCTCATGGTTGTGTCATAACAGAACAAATTTGAACAAGATTATTATAATGAGATAAGACCTTGAAGACTAGCACTTCCACCCCACCCCCCCAACAGAGATGGAGTATAGGAGTGTGAAATAGTATAAACGCTGTTAGATACAATTGACATATTGGTTGATTTTACTGAACTGCTTTTTTCTTTCTTTTAAAACCTTTGTTAAAAGAAAAGCTCATTGGATAGGAAATGGAGAACGATACATTAAGAGATGAATGATGTAAAAACATGTCAATAAAAATAAAACTTAAAAGGGCATCTCTCACAGAGGAAGATAGGGTAAAAATATTAAGGGCAATATTATTACAAAAACAGAACAAAAAAGAAAACAAAAAACAAAAAGTGCATGAGAAGACATAAGTACCTGTCAAATCACTTACCTACATTCATACCTTTATGCCATTTTAATGAGAATTATTTTTGCACATACTGAAGGTATTATCCATCACTGATAGTCACATGTAGCCATAAGAAATAATGACATCTCTGAGGAATAAAAAATTGCTAGTGATGAAAAGGCAAAGTAAAATGTAAGATGGGTATGTTACTTGTAGAATATTACCATTGATGATTAAACATTTTGTTTAGGAATAATGTGTCAGTCTTTTCCCCCCGTTCATATCACTTGCACTCAGCACACTACCTTGTCCAACTAAGCAAGTAATAATTTATTTTTTTCATTTATACATTCACTGGTATCTGAGAAATATGAAAAAACCCAGAGCAAAACCAGGAGTATGTTGGGTATATATTAAAGATGCTATATGGGATGAAGTGGGCAGAAATTACAAATGATGGGAAGGTGAGGTTGAGTAATAATCTATACTACTGTAGGTAATTCTGATTTTAATGAGAGCCTAGACCCACTAAAATTGTAAAGTACTGCAATTTGTTAGCATGCCTGGGTAAATAAGCATCTTTCTATTATGTCACATTTAGAGAGACAGGTTCTAAGTATCTAACTTTATGAATCACATTTTTGTTTCTTAATCTCTTCATGAGATAAAACTAAAAATGACTTCTAATATCACTCTTCTTGACTAATTGTACATATTCATCTGGGGGGATAGAAAGTAGTTCAGCATTTATTTCTCTATCTTCTCTGGAACTGCTGACTAGTTCACATTCTTGATAATACATACCTTCAACACAGATATCATAACTTTTGAAAATATTTATGAGTGTCTATCTATCTATAATTGTTGTTTTTAGTCATATCTGACTCTTTTTTACCACATTTGGGGTTTTTGTGGCAGAGATGCCAGAGTGGTTTGTTATTTCTTGCTCCAGCTCATTTTACATGAGGAAACTGAGGCAATGAGGTTAAGTGACTTGTCACACAGCTTAAGTGTCAAAGGTCAGATTTGAACTCAGGAAAATGATCTTCCTGACTCCAAACTCAGAAATCTATCCCCTGCACCACCCCACCTGCCAAGGGAAAAGCATTTAAACAAATTGTTAGAATATAGATATAAAAGTGCTGGGCATATAGGAGATTTCAAAGAAAAGTATGGGAAATTTAAGAAAGGAGGTCGTACTCCAAGTTGGGGAGTTCTTAGATGTCATATAAAAAGTAGCATTGGAGCTGAACACTGAAGCAAAAGAAGGACAAAGAATGTGGAGAGATCAGGTATCCATTATGGGATATAGTCTGTACAAATACACAAAGGTGAGAGGGGGCAGGACAAAGCCTGCATTCCAATTTTATTTAAATGAAAAGTAAGCAAAGGGAAATAATATGAAATACATTTGAGGCCAAATTCAAGGTTAGGATCATAAATGACAGAATAAGGAATTTCAATTTTATCACACAAACAGCTCGAAGTTATTTCAGATGCTTGAGCAAAGGAGTGAGACTCTCTGACCCATGTGTTATGTGGGTCTCTACTTCAGGTAGGGCACCTAAGGCTTTTCTAAGAACAGAAAGACTTAGAGTACAAAAAAGTTAAATGGTAATTTTTAAAGATTGTGTAATTTAAAAACTTAATACATATTCATGTTGATAATACAAACTCCTTCAGGGGCATATAAATGACTACACATAGCTCCTAGTTAGTAAGAATAATTGGTTAAAATATGAAGCTACCAGATGGTACATATTGTTAATAACACCCATCTGTGAGCCACTATACTAAGAATTCTCCCTCCTGCTTAACTGAATTTCTTTTAATTACTTCTTATATTATCTGCACAAGATGTACCATGGAATAGTGGAAAGAATGGTCTTTGCCTTGGAGCTAAGAAGGAAGAGTTTCATTTCCTGCTTCTGAAATAAACTGGCTGTGTGACCATGGGCAAGTAACTTAACCTCTCAGTGATTCTGGCAAATCTCTTAGCTACAATTGAGGCCAATGGCTGACCTAAGTCAAAGAGAAGAATCTCCATCTGGGCATTTCCTACCTTAATGGCATCCAAAGTCCTGATCATAATATGCATTTGATTGAATAACCTACAGGAGCTTGTCACTCTATGTAATGTAGGATAGGAAATATTTTATATAAAATATATATGATAGGTAATTATTATGTAGATAATACATATGTAATTATATATAAATATAAATATATACATATGTATATATATACAGTATTGTAAAGATTAAAATTTAGGAATATGGGGAGACTTAGGCAGGTAGAAATTAGTTTCTCTCTGCAAGAAGTATTATATTTTTTAGAGGTTTATTAAAGGTTAAAGATTAAAGAATATACAAGTAAGAAACATGTGCCTAGGCCAGAGGCCTAGACAAAATAACCTCACATTACGCAAGAGAGGCGCCTGCTCCAAAACGGAAGTCCAAAAGAGCGACCCCCTTCAAAAGCCTTTGAATTAGCTTAAATACCTTCTCGATCTCGGCCCAGGTGAGATTACAAGGCATTCTGGGGAAGTGGAGCAAAGGCTCATGGGGATTGTAGTCCTGTATTTGAGTCTATTTTTTACAGTATATAACAGATACAAGATATAACAAATTGGGAGTAGAGTTGGGCAGAAGAAAGAGATAGCCTAGATTGACCTCAGAAATTTGCAATGTTCCTTTCATATCTCTTATCTTTCTCATGAAAGCAAAGGTCCATTTAAAAATTATCAACATTCTACTTATGTTGCATTATAGCAACAAGATATCAAATACAATGATCTCTGAAGAATTAAACAATGAATATCACACAGAAGGTGGCAGAGGGGTGAATGATGGGCATGAGCAGGCAGCAAAATATAAACAATGAAGAATTCCAGAGAACTGGAGTAAAAAGATATAATTAAAGAATGAAAAGTAGTGATACTGGCCAAAGTTAAAAGGTGAGGGGTGATAGTTGGACAAACAGTGACCCACCCATTCTCTTATAATGTCAGGAAAAAGTAAGGAAGGGCTCTAGGATATTTAGTGGATTCCCTTTTGTGAATGAATAGGATGACATGGACAAAAGTCACATAGGGTGGGAAGATACAGATGAGTTATCATCTAGATTAGGCTATCACTTCAAATTCATGAGATTATAGACAGTTTTGAAGTTTTTTTGAATTTATTAAGTATTCTGTTGCAACTACTACAATTGAAATTGTATATAGCACTATTCAATGTATATGAACGCAGTGTGTTGAATAACAGTCTCTTTTGGAGGAAAGACAGGAGAAGGCATAAGGACAGAAAAACATAATAGAATTACTAAAATTTTTGAAAACTGATTTTATTGAGTTTATTTAGTCTAAAGACACAGGCTACTTATAGGGCAGAGAGCAATATTATGTACAGAGAAATCATTGCTAACAGGAATTCGACTAACTCAAATCTTCAATTGAAATTGAATTTACTTTTTGTTAATCCACTTTCAAAAGAAATAAGCAAATCACCACAAAAACATAATAATGACAAAGATTTGGAAAATTTTAGGCTATATCCTACATTATTGCACAGATAGTACTGATCCTCTGAAAGATGACCTTTATACATTTAATAAATAAGTTAGTATTCATTTATTTTATTGGGGGGTTTTTTTTTGGTCTTTCTAGGCTAAAACAATTTTTAGGTATAATTGGATTTTAGTAAGAATAATATAAAATATGAATTTAAAAGAAACTACAAGGGAAGTAAATGAGCTAACTCACTTTCACTATGTATCCCTAAAGGAGACCAGGCTACAGCCATGAAGTGTTCACTTCACAATCTAAGAAGCAGCCAAGCCAACTGTAGGGACCAGAATAGATCACAATGTGAGCTTAGGATAGCATTCCCTCTGCCCAAGGAATGTATCCAAGCTTCAGCATCTATGCAAGGTCAGAAAAGAGTTCCCCATAATGAGAAAAGACAGAGGAGCTGCTGAACCTGGAAACTATTTCAACAACTGGGAAGTAAAAATTCAGGTTCAAAAGGGACAGCAATGCAAAAATGGAAATGTGTGAAACCTCAATGGAAAATGTGAAAAGATGTCAGGCCCCAAATGAAAACACCAGAAGAACTTCAAGAAGATCCTAAAACAAAGCATAAGAGAAGTAGGAAAAAATTAAGAGAGGAAATAAGATCTAAAAAAAAAAAAACTTCAAGCAAGAAAATAACTCCCTAAAAGTTAGAATTAGATAAATGGAAACTAATGATTCCATAAGACATCAGGAAAGAATAAAATAAATTCAAAAGAATGAAAAAATAGACAAAAATTGAAAATAACTTACTAGAAAATACACCCAGAAGAGATAACTTGAGAATCATTGGATTGCCTATAAGCCATGATCATAAGAAGAGCCTGGACCCCATATCACAAGAAATTCTTGGGGAAGACTGTTCTAATGTTTTGGAACAAGAGGGGAAATAGAAATTTTAAAAATCAACTAATCACCTTTTAAAAGAGATCCAAATTTTAAAATCCTGGGGCTATTTTAGCCAAATTCTAGAAGAATCCAGAAGTCCAAGGAAAAAATACTGCAAGCAGCCAGAAAAGACTCAAGTTCATAACCATTTCCAATCTCTTTTACCTAAAATAAAAGAGCAAACATTGAAACAAAGAATTGAGGTTTATATCCATGGGCCAGAAGTCAGGCTTGGATTTACCAGGTCTTAGCTGGGTAAATAGGAGTTAGCCAGAAGAAAGTGGCCCACATTGATTAATTCCTTTTGAATGAACCCAAATTCCAGTTACAATGTTAATCAACTATAATATTCAGCATGCACTTAACCACCTAGAACCAATTATAGAATGTGCATATTGTAACTGGGAATCAAAGTATTTCCATTATATGTGATCATCATGTTTCCATAAAGGCAGAATTCTCAGTCTCTTCTGCATGAGGTACTATATTAGTGAAGTGTATGCTGTGTATGTTCATAAGGACCAGGATCACTAGCTAGTTCCCTATAGCATAATAAATACATTGTGAAAAGTGGAATGCAATGCTTCAGGACATAAAGGATTTCCCCCTCATTATGTAATATTTATTGGGAAAGATGGGTGGATTTGAAGAACAAGGGATAACAGAAGGTTTGTAGCAGGGTATGGAGGAGTTGAAGGGAGAGAGGGAATATGGCTGCTGGTGAGGTAAAAGGAGAAAGATGCCCCCTGCCGAGAGACTATTCCTGAACCAAATGGGGTGTCCAAGAAATGAGCCACTTATGACAGCCTGCGGGGATGTCCTCTTGCTGGATTGCTGCTGAAGTTGCCCCAGAGCAGGCTAAACATGGACCCTCCTGAAGGATAAGTCTTTCCCCTATGCCCCAGAAAAGATAGTCCACTTATCTAACCGCAATATTCAAATAAGATCAATTTTAATAACCAGTTAGGATTGGAGAGGTATCAGGGAAAAAGGAAGAAGGAGGTCCCTAAATAAGGTTGGAGCCTTTCTCAGCTTTGGAGCTGAGACCAAGCCTCACAGGCTGGTGGAGGGTTTCTTCTGTTCCTATCTACACTATATCTGTGCTAGTTTTCTTAATTTCAGAATCTTAGCAGTAGATAGCAAGCAACAACAACAGTTCTGACTTTCAGAACTGGTTGGGCTGAAGCAAGTAGTGGAACCTCAATCCAGAGACTTGGAACCAAAAGCTCCTCACACTCCCCACGCCAGGAAGGAAGTGCTCTAGTCACAAGATTAACTGCTACTCCCAGTTGCCCCTTCCCCCACCAACTGTTAGTCTTGACAATTTCCTCTCTCTAATATTCCCACCATTGCTTGTTCTAACACAGTGGCGGAAAGTCTAGAACTTGTTCCTGTTTCCTTTCCACAATCGTCCCCCCTTTTTTTTGTTGTGACCTTCCCAGGGTCACTTATTTTTATTATAGTTACCAATTTACTAAACCTACTCTAAGGAATTCTATGCAGGAAAGTTTGGGTAAGGGTACTTTTAGGGTTTTACAATAAATTCAGTAGAATGTTTAAACAAAAGCATTACAAGAACTTTAAATCAGTGCTAATACTACTTATTCTTGCTAAGTAAGCTGAAACAAATAGTTTTCCTATTATATGTATATATTATTTGAAGACTATTTTATCTATCTATATATATATTTCCATTTAACACAATTTCAGCATCAGCTTTAAAATAAACAATTAAACATTTACTAATTATCTGCAACTGTAGCTTAAGTCTATTCCTATGTATAACTAATTGTCTATGCTATGTTTAACTTAACTTAGTCCGAATCTATTCGCTACTTATTATAACTATTATCTAAGTTTCTTGTCTAATCTATAACCTAATCTTATGTACAACATATATACATACTATGCTAAATATTTACAGACTCTATCACTATGTTACTAACCAAATTATAATATATACATTATTTATAGAGATTATTTACATACAATACAATAATATACATTGTTCCACATCATGATGTCAGTCAAATAGAAATATCTATTGATTTTTCTATTTGCATAAGACCTTATGGAACTAATTATATACATATTTACATTTTGCATACAATTTCAGGCACTTGTTTCTTTAAACAAGGTCTCCCAATATGTCAGTTTGTGATTTTGTTTTTTGTGTCTAATAGTGTGTTGAATTAATACTTATCAAGTTTCTTCAGATTTCCACTTCTCATGTTGACTGATGGATCTCTTCTTTCTTCCAAGTTATGTAGTGATGCATGCTATTTCCCTAATATGTGAAATTGCTTTTGTTTTATTATTTCAACACACTCAGTCTTGTTTTCCATCTGTCCTCTTCTTATATAAATAAATTTACAAAGTTCAAAGTCTTAGCTGTCCATTTCAGCTTTTCCTTTTTGTTTCTTCTCTCTAGCAGCTTTTCTTGATGCTTTTCCTCTGGACTGGTTTACAATATTTTCCTCTGGGCTGGTTTAAAATCTTGTCCTCTGGGATGCTTTTCCTCTGGGCTGGAAAGTTGTCTTCTCGCTGTGGCATGCTTGACTACTGGGATTTTGTCTCAAACATTATGTGTCACTACTATTTTTGTGGTATACTTTTTGATGTTAATTAGTTATTGTTTTCATTCTCAGCACTATCTTTTGTCTAATTATCTTCTATGTCTGTTACAGTGATGTTCAATTTTTCTGGTTTTACGTGGGAACAGTGAAACCATGAGTCTTTCCATGCAATTTTTATAGCTGTTGTCATAGTAAGCAACACTTCATGTGGTCCAGTCCATTTTATGTCTGTAGCCAATTTTCTATTGAAATTTTTTAAGTATACTATGCCTCCTGGTTTGATGTTGTGCAAATTGTAATCCAGGGGTACTATTTGTTGTATCAAGCCCATTTCATGCAACTGTGCTATTCTTGTTTGTAAAGCTTATGTATATTTTGTTAATTGACAGTCTCCATCTATCATTGCAAAGTAAGCTAGTTTACAAGTCCTTCCTTGCCAGATTGCATGTCCATATAGCATCTCAAATGGAGAGACGTGCAAATTTCCACTGGGTCATGTTCTAAAATGGAACAGAACTAATGGCAGAATGTCTGTCCATTTTTGGTGTGTTTCTGCACACATTTTTCCTATCAATGTTTTGATGTCTTTATTTAATCTCTCCACTTGCCCTGAACTTTGGGGATGATATGTTGTGTGGTATATTGCTTGTATTCCTAGATTTTTATAAATTTCATTTAATATTGCTTGAGTAAAGTGACTTCCATGGTCTGAGTCAAATTGTGAGGAAATCCCAAATCTAGGTATGATTTCTTTTAATAGGATTTTGACCACAAATACCACATTATTCTTTTTGGCAGGAAAAACTTCTGGCCATTTATTCAATCTGTCTATGATGACAAGGCAATACTTAAACCCTTTGTCTTTTGGCATATTGATAAAATCTATCTGTATGTATTCAAATGGAGTATATGCTAGGGAACGACCTCCTAACCCTTTGGTCTTATAAACTCCCTGATTGAACTGCATACAAATTTTACATTTTTGACAAGCTCTTATGGCATATGAGGATATTCCTGGTGTAGTCCAAAATCCTCTCACATGGCTTGGGTTCCATAGTGTCCTTGTGCATGTATTGTATTGCACAATCCGAAGTTGTCAAGCAGAATCTGGTGATTACTTGTCATTTATATTAGCGTGAAGATTTCTTGAATATGGATTGTTCTCATTAGTTGCTGAGGTCCCTGCCAATTCTTTTTTAATTAAAAAAATCATTATTTATATATTTGTGTAGTTTAAAAATTCATTTAAAAAAATTGAGTTCCAAATTCTCTCCCTTTTCTCATCTTTTCCCTACTCATTAAGAAATGCATTTGAAATAATGTAAAACATTTCCATAGTAGCTATATTTCAAAAAAAGAAAAATAATTTTTAAAAATGATACTTTAATCTGCATTCAGACTCCATAAATTATTTTTGGAGGTGTGTAGAATTTTTCATCATAATTTCTTAGGAATTGTTTTAGATCCATTGCATAGATATGAATAGCTAAATCATTCACAATTAATCATCCTACAATATTATTGTTACTGTATATAATAGTTTCTTGGTTCTGTATATTTCATTTTCCAACAATTTTTCTATTCTGCTCATCATTCCTTACAACACTATATATTTCATTAGAATAACATACTACAACTTATTCAGCCATTCATTAATGGAGGTTCCCTCAATTTCTAATTCTTTTTCACTACCAAATGAACCGCTATAAATATTTTTGTCATATACCTCCTTTTCCTTTCTTTTGATCTCTTTGGAATATAGGCCTAATAGTAGTATTGCTAAGTTAAAGAGTACACACAGTTTTACAGCGCTTTGGCATGGTTGCAAATTAATTTCCAAAATTGTTGGATCAGTTAAAAACTACACCAACACTGTGTTAGTATTTCATTTTCCCACATCCCTTCCAACATTTGTCATTTTCATTTTTTGTCATATTAGACAATCTGATGGGCGTAAGGTGATGCCCTGGGGTTGTTTTAATTTACATTTCTCTAATCGATGGTGATTCATGTGTTTTTAAAAATGTTTGTTCAACTTCCTAGCCTTTTTCTTGACTTTTATTTTTATCTTAAAGGTAGGCTTTATTCTCAGGGTAGAGAAGGCACTCCCTTAAACTTCACTTTCTCCTTTTTGCTACCCTTTTTTCTAGTTCCAGATTTCTGCCAAGTTTCAGTTCTTCAAAGGTGGTATGATAGCCTGTGAGCTGGGAGCTCTGAAAGCCACCTCCTGCTGCTGATTCAGTCTCCCCCCAACTCACCAGGACCTGTTAATGGCTTGCAGGGCTCAGAGCACTGTAAGCTACCTTGTGCTGGAGCTCAGGTCCTCACCTGGGAAGTGGCTCTAGGCTTCCACTTGGGCTTGGACCAGGCAAGAGCACTGTGGACAGCCTCATGCTGAGGCTGAGAACCTTATTACAGGCTTGAACTAGAGCGTAGAACTTTAAGGGTTTTAACTTTAGGTATGGCGTGCTCTGTCAGAGAAACTTGATATAATATATTTTTTAGTTTCTTGATTTTCTTTTAATCTTGGTTATGATGTTATTTGTGTTGAAACTTTTTAATTTGGTGTAATCAAAATTATTCATTCTAAATCCCATAATGCTATCTCTTTTTTGGTCTTAAATCTTCCCTTCTCTATAGATCTAACAGGTAAAATTTTCCATACTCCCCTAATTTGCTTATGATATCATTCTTTATATCTAAATGATATACGTATTTTGACCTCATCTTGGTATATGTTAGGAGATGTTGATCTATATTCAGTTTCTAAAAATGTGCATTCCAGTTTTCACAGAAATTGCTGCCAAATAGTGAGTTTTTGTCCCAAAAGCTTTGATCTTTGAATTTATCAAACAGTAGAATATTATGGTCATTTACTGCTGTGCATTGTATACCTAACTTATTCATTGATCCACTACTCTATTTCTTAATCAGTACTTGATGGTGTTCCTGATTATTATTTTATAATACAATTTGAGATCTAGTATGACGAGCCTACCTTCAAATTTTTTCATTAATTCCCTTGATATTCTTGATCTTTTGTTCTTTCAGATAAATTATGGTATTATTTTTCTAGTTTTATGAAATATATTTTGGTAGTTTAACTGGTGTGGCACTAAATAAATAAATTAATTTAGGTAAAACTGTTATTTTCATTATATTGGGCCTGGTCTAGCCTGAAGCTAATGTTTTTCCAATTGTTTAGATATGACTTTATTTGTGTGAAAAGTGTTTTGTAATTCTATTCATATAGTTTCTGGGTTTGTCTTGACATATATACTCCCAAGTACTATATATTACTTGCAGTTTCTTTAAATGGCATTTCTCTGTTTCTTTCAGTTGGACTGTGTTGATAATATGTAGAAATGCTGATGATTTACATGGGTTTATCTTATATACTGCAACTAGTTTTTTAGTTGATCTTCTCTGATTCTCCAAACATACCATCATACCATCTACAAAGAGTGATATTTTTGTTTCATCACTGATTATCCTAATTCCTTCCATTTCTTTTTCTTCTCTTATTGCTAAATCTAGCCTTCCTAATACAATATTGAATAGTAGTACTGATACTAGGAATCCTTGTTCCATCTCTAATCTTAATGGAAAGGCATCTTTTATAAATAATGCTTCTTAATGGTTTTAGATAAATACTAGTTATCATCTTAAAGAAAGCTATTTATTCCTATGCTCTCAAGTGTTTTTAATAGAAATAAATATTGTTTTGTCAAAGGCTTTTTCTGCATCTATTGAGAAAATGATATGTTTTTGTTGTTGTTATAGATACAGTCAAACCATGGTACCTGAAGGTTGCGGACCTCATCAAATTTGGTATTTGAAACATTTTGATGAGAAAAAATTATCAAGGTATTTGATGTTTGCTTCAACTTGATGGCAACACGATCTTGGAAAAGCATATGCCTACTCCAGCAGAAACAAAGGATCATGTGTCAGTTCAGGAGCATAAAGAAGAACTCAACACTGAGGAACTGCAGGAACTTCAAAGGGAGCAGCAACACCTAGTAGTGGGAGAGTTTTCTTCAGGTAAGGAGGAGGCAAAGGAGGATGCCCCACTTCATTAATCAAGGGAATACATGCAAAATTGGTGGAAGTGCAAAACTGACTTGAAAAATATCACCTCGATAAAATTTTAACAAGCAGAATTTTAAATTTGCTAAATGACCAGACAATTTTTCATATTAGATGAATCTTGAAATACTTCATCTACATCTTGAAAAAAGTATTAAAAAACAACCATACACAGGACCAAAGATTGATTAATGAAAAACTTCACTAAAAGTCTCTTTCATCTTTACCCATTGACTGCACAATGCTTTGTCAATCATAAGCAGTTCCAGATCTGCCTAATTAACCATTTCTACCCTACATTTGTCTATAATATTTGTAAGGATGGCATAATAGATTTTGTCATTTTTTTCCCTGAAATAGTGTTGTACCATCTATATTTATTATGGCATGATCTATTATTATTAAAGCTATGATAGTTCTTAGCAATTCTTTTAAATACTTCTTTTTAAATATTCACAGACTATCTCCTCAATAGTGTGCTACAGAATTTTGTCAATTAATTGATGATGAGTATTTGTAAAACACTTAATCCAGCAAATGCCAGGCATTGTGTCAATACTGGGATACAAAGACTAAAAAAATGAAACAATTTGTGAGGCCCTTTAGGAGATAATACATGAACAAACATCTATATATGCAGAAAATATACAAATGAATAAGAGATACTTTGGGGGAGGAATGTACTAAATGGGTGGAGAAAAATGAAGAAATTAGCTATTACTTGAGCTGAGTCTTGAAGGAAATTAGGTATTCCCAAGAGACCAAGATGAGAAAGAATGGCAAACCAGGCCTGAAAGAAGGTCAGGGTAAAGGCAAAAATCACTGCCGGTTGCTCAGCAGTCATAACTGCCAGTACTTGAGGATGGAGAGTGGTAGAATTAGTGGACTGGAATTAGTGACTGGACATTACTTAGGGCGATTAGGTAGGCTCTTTTTGGTTATGATGATTGGGTAACCATTTCTATTCTTTCTCTTCCAATCTATAGAAGATTTTCCTTGGTAGAGAAATTGAGGGGAAAAAATCAGTCTTCTCCTTACTTCCTATGATAATCAATCCCATTTACCAAAATCATTGTTCCTCTTCCTTCTGTGGTCCTCACATGAAATTTGAAAAACAAGCTCTAACTTGTAACCTTTAAAAACAGACAAAAAACCTTCCTTAGCATTCAACATAAACTTCAGTGGGCTTGAGCTTTAACACTCTTACTTTACACTATTTTTATAAGGCTATTTTATTCTTTTATATTTATTCTCAATCAATTACATTTTCTCATATTAAAAAAAAAACTGAGTTAATTACCATAATCAGTCTCTTTAGTGAATTCACCTTTTTCTCATCATAGATTGATATTTTTATTAAAAGAATCTTATTTGTGTTTCTAATTTTTCTTAGACTGATTTATTCCATAGAATATTAGGGTCACTAGTTGCCTGAACTCTGATGGCATGAGATTTGTATAATACTAACTAGCATTTATAAAGATCAGATTTAAAGCACTCAGTACAGGGCCTGGCACATAATAGGTCCTATACAAAGGTTTATATCTTTCTTTTTCGTTTTTGCCTTTATCGTTTGAAAAAATTGTTTTACAAATATTATCATTTCATCCTCACATCAACCCTGGGAGGCAGGAGTTATTATCCTCATTTTTATCCTCTAGGGACACACAGCTAGTAAGTGAGGCAGGATTTGAATTTAGTTCTTCCTGACTCTAGGTACAGTGCTCCATTTGCTATGCTACTTAGGTGATTACTTTTATTAGATTCTTCCTGAAAACTAGGCATATTATGCCTACAATAGCAGTTCTCAAAGACACATCTATATTCTTAAAATTTTTGAAGACTTCACAAAAGCTTTTATTTGTATGGGTTAGATCTATCAATATTTACCTTATTAGAAATTAAAAGATCAACAGCATTTTCATGAAAATAATTTTGACCTCTGTGGATGAGTAAATTGAAGAAAACCTGCAAACAGAAGCAATGGATGAAGGTTTGCAGAAGCTGTCTATCAAGGAGCATTCCAGAAGAAAATGTGACTGGAAGGAGACTGTTAAAAAGGAAACACCCAGACTATTGGAGGTCTCTTTCTCCTGAGACAGGAAGGAGTAAAGACTGAAAAGATCCTCTTCTTACTGATTTCTCTCTATTGTATCAGAAAGTGACTCAAAGATCCTCAACCCTGTTAGCCACATCCCTCATTCAAGACTCTATAATATTATTCTCAATGTAGGATTATTTAAGATCAGGGAAAACCTAAACCCTCTCTCCTATCCAATTTCCTTCCCCCCCCCTTTCCTTAAGTAAACCCCTTGTTCTAACCATTCAAAGAGTGAGTTATCTATTAGATATATCAGGAAACTTACTCAGAATTGACTTCCAGTTTGTCACCAAACTGAAGAGACTAACTGAAGTGGGAGGGAGAAGGGAGGAGGGAGATAAAGGGAAGAGGGTTGCAGATCTGATTCCTCATTACCATAATCCTTAAAGAATAGATCTCTTAAAGAGTTCTCAGTGACTCCCACAGGACCCCAGACCACATTTTGAGCACTGTTGGTATGTAGCTGTCTTCTGATCTATCCATTAAGTTTTTGTCACCCCTGGTGATTTATGGTGAGGGAAGCTCAGGATAAAGAAGCTCTTTTTACCAACCAGTTCAGCAGTTGTCCAGACAACAAAGATTTAGAGAGTTGCATGGAATCACTGAGATGTTTAAATGATGCCCACCCTCACCCTGCTTTTAAAGTGTTAGAAGTCATTTAGATTTCAGCCTAAATCATCCTGAAAACTACAATGTAGACAGCATAATTTGTTTTATCACCATTTTATAGCTAGTCAGAAATTAGCATAGTGCCTGGCACATACAAGACACTTAATAAATGTGCAATGATTGATAATCAGAGCAGCATGGTGGAGTGGATTGAGTGTTGGGCTTTGAGTCTGTTCTCTGAATTCTCTGATAACATGAGACTTTTTCAAATTCTTTGCTGAAATCTAGGAATGATAATATGTCTACAATATTCCCTTCCTGTCTAGGTTTTGGTTTTTGTCCCCTCTGATGATTCCATCTGGGAGGAACCATTAGCTAACTCCAATCCCAACATGACACTCATTACACCATAGTTCCTCTGCTAGTTACAAAATCGGAACTAGAATACTTTGTCCTGCTTACAGAATAGTTAAGCATTCCCATGGGCAGCTAGGTGGCAACCTTAAGTCAGGTCAAGCTCCAAATTCAAATCCTGCCTCAGAAAGTTACTAGGTGTATTGTCCCTGGGTAAGTCCCCTAACCTCTTTCTGTCAGTTTCCTCAACTATAAAAAGGGGGTAAAAATGCCATCTTCTTTCCAAGGTTGTTGATGAATCAGGTGAGATAATATTTATAAAGTACTTGGCAAATCTTAAGGTGACCTATAAATACTTGTTATTATCTATTAAAGGCCCATTCTGTGTCAGACAGAGTGCTAGGTTCTCGGGAAACACAGCAGTGAGATAGTCTCTACCTCAAGTAAGGTACCTTCACAGATTAATAAATACATTATATATACAAAACAAATACACAGTAATTTTTGGTAGGGAGAAGAGGGAGCATTAATAATTAAAAGAAAGTCTCTTGAAGGCAATGGCCCTTGAACTGAATCTTTAAAAGAGCTGTGGATTCTAAGAGGCAGAGGTGAGTAGGAAGAACATGCCAGGGATGAAGCACAGCCTGTACAAAAGCAAAGAATTGGGAAATAGATTCATCCTTTATTTTGAAGAGGACACCAAAGGATTTAAGTGAGGAAATGTAGAAGAAAGCTGTCAGCCTCACTCTCCTTTCCAGAGTTCAATGGCAAAACAAAAGATTGGCAATGGTCCAGGAAATAGTGAATGACCTTAGCATCTTCTATGCTGACCAAGTTCAAAGCTCTCCAAAGCTCCTGCTTCAGCTGCTTTCGTGGGTGTGGGAACAAATTATTCTCATCTGCTCATTCCACCAGGGGAAGTCTTCACCTTCTTGGCTAGTTAGCTATCTTCCTAATTCACTGAAGAATTTTAGGTCTGTTGGTTACCAAACTTGGCTTAGCCTGTCTGCTGGGACAGTTTTACTGGTGGGTGGCTGCTGTGCATGCTAGAAGTAGAATATCCTGGGGACAGCTGGGTAGCTCAGTGGATTGAGAGCCAGGTCCAGAGACAGGAATTCCTGGGTTTAAATCTGGCCTCAGACCCTGGGCAAGTCACTTAACCCCCATTGCCTAGCCCTTACCACTCTTCTATCTTCTAGTATGTATTGGTTCCAAGACAGAAGGTAAGGGTTTAGAAAATATACTATTCCTATGTAGGTATCTGGGGTATAGAAATTGTGGGAGGGGGTAATGAACCCTGCAAAGGTAGTTGAGTCAGATTGTGAAGGGTTAAATTTCAGAAAAGTTTGTATTTTTCCCTTTAAAGTAATGGGGAATCCTTAAAGCCTCTTGAACAGAGGAAAGACTTGGCCAAACTCTTACTAAAGGTATAGTAATTTGGTAGCTGAGATACTGGGTTTGGAAAGGATCTTTGAAACAGTGAAATTCCATGTAATTTTGTATTAATACTATTACATTCTATGTGTTACCCTTATTTGTAGACATTTTTCCTTTCTTCAAAACTCCTTTGCTTATCTTTTGCCAGGGGAACTGATGAAGAAAAGTATCCCATCAATAATCCTGACTTTCCTATAGTTAACACTGAAATCCAATTTTTTCCCCCAAGATGTTTACTTCTGCCCTCCAGGATAAGCTGTTGCCAGAACTGACCCTTTTCAGTGGCCTGGCATTTTCAAATCCTTGTATCAACTTCCTCCTTTGTTGTTTTATCTTTGACTCCTGGGATTAGAATCAAACTCTCACCCCACCTCCAAATTTGTATCTGCCTCTGAACAAGATAAGCTGTTCTGTTGCTGGAGAAAATGGCTCATTGTTCATCCCTTTCTGATTGATGGAAAAAGTAAATTAAAGAGGCCTCTGCCCCTTTCTCAGTTGATAAGGGATATATGGGGAGTTTGGTGTTGTTTATTACCTAGTCTACCGGACTTTAGGACAAGCTGCCAGTAGGAAGTGGTAGACTCCTGCCTAAGGATGGAATATTCTGTATATACCCCTGAGAGTTAATGGGCCACCCTCTCTTTTAAAAGAAGAAAAATTGTGTCTTAGAGCTTTTGTTAGGATTTTAATCAGGTGGGGATGGTAATAAAATAAAGATTGAGACTTACCTTTTTTCACAGTCAGGGGAAGAACTTCCCCTGGTAGGCAATGGGTTCATTGTGATAAAAATAAGGGGCGAGGGCAAAAGAAAGAAAGTGTGTATTTCAGATCATTTATTACATCTGGGATTTTTCACTGGCATCTTTATCAAGTCAAATGATTCATTATGTCCAGAATTGCAAGTGGCAATAGAACTTTGCCCCTCTTATGATGAAAACTGAGGATAATGAGGGAAGACCAAAGGAAGCCACTACCCTTCAAATTGCACATATCAAAGGAGAAATCTTCCTCTCTGCAAGTGTTATTTGAAGGGACTGAAATGCTGCTATGTGCCATAAATTGAATTATTGCTTTAACGATGAAAAAATAGGTCTTTATTTAAAACAGCTAAAACAAGTTTGAAAATTTTGACATATTACTTGAAAAGATGGCACAAGACAAGGCTCAGTACTGTAATTTCCTAAGAATGTAACTTTTGGTAAATTCTTTAACTTCTTTGGATCACAGTATGCTCATGAAGTGAAAGGCGTTGAACTTAGTGTTATTTAAGGTCTCTTCCAGCTCTAAGTCTGTTAACTAAAAGAAGCTGGAGGCTTCTACTCTGAGCCTGGCATTGGGGGATAAAAAGACAAACAGGAAAAAAAAACCTTCTCAAAAAAAAAGAATTTTTACTCAAAACAAGTAATACATAATGCAAATTTGAAAAAATTTAATTCATAAATCAAGCTATTTTTGACTTAGCCAGTGGGGTCATTTAAGTATAAGTTATGACAAATAATAACTTACAGTTTGTCCAAGCTCAAATGGGCAGTATGCAGTAGTACTCAGACTCAAATTGAAGTCTTGGGGAAAGCCTGGCTAAGAATCTCTTATTTTTTACAATTCAATTCACATTCACTAGGGCCCATCTAAATAAAATTACCCTGAAAATGAATGATAATTTTTGGTTTCTCTTTTCCCTTTTTAAGAAGAATTTATGTGAGACATGGTGGTATGCTTCTGTAATCTCAAGTCAGATCTCTTGACCTGAGGTGTTCTGTGCTATAGTAGGCTTGGCTGATTAAGTGTTCACGTTGTTTGGCATCAATATGGGGAGTTTCCAGGAGCAGGAGAGTTAACAATTTGTCTAAGAAGGAGCAAAATGGCCCGGGTTAGAAGTAGAGAAGTAAAAGTTTCCAAGCAGATGTGAAGGAGAATCAAGCCATTGAATAGTCCTTGAACTTTCAATTTCAGAAAAATAGAGATATCCAATCTCAAAAAAAATAAATAAATAAAACAGGCTTCCTCTCCTCCTAGACTATCACACAACAATAAATAAGTAAAATAGTAAGTGAATAAATTAATGAATCAAATTTTTATAACAAATATGCATAGTTAAGCATAGCAAAGTCCCATGGTAGCAACGTCAAAAAATGTGTCTCATTCTGCATCTTGAATACATCACCTCTCTGTCAAGAGAATAACAAATATTATTGGTCCTCTAGAATCATAGTTGGTGATTCTATTGATTAGAATTCTCAAGTCTTTTAAGAGTTGTCTGCCTTTACTATTTTGTTCTCATTGTATATATTATTCTTTCAGTTCTACTTGACACACAGCTTTTCCCCATTTTCTCTGGACCCATCCATCTCATCATTTCTGATGATGTAATAAACACAATTCCATTATCCTCAGATGCTACAATTCATTAGTCATCAGAATTACAGTCAAACTTTCATTGGTTCTTCCTGCCTGAAGAATAAAGTTCAAGCATCTTTGTTGATCATATAAAGCCCTCCATAAACCAGTATCATGCTTCCTTTTCATCTTAGTTCATTTGCTACTGATTCCATGCACTTCATATTCTCCAACCAAACTCTGTGCCTCAATATACATTGTACTCATTTTCCCCTGTGCAATTTTATGGATAAAAAAAGGCACAGAGAGGTTAGGTGATTTGATCAGGGTAACATACATAGTAGGGGTCTGAGGGAGGATTTGAATTCAGGTTTTTCTGATTCTAAGTGATGTATTCTATCCATTAAATCCCACTACTTTCTTGGGAGCTACTTTTGATGGAGTACACTAGTGTATTAGTCTTGTGCCCTCCCAAGTCTTAAAGCATATTAAGTTTAGCAAAGAAATTAAATTCATATTTCTTATGTAGAGATTGGCATGTGTTTAATAAGGGTATTTGGCTATACTGTATCTAAATAAGCTATTTGCCTATGTTCTGTTTGTTAACTACACGTAATATCATTTGTCTTGACCTACAGAATAATGTTTTTGGTCATAAAGGGGAAAATATTGGATGGCTAAAGATTTATTTGTCCCACAACAGACCCGATAACTCAAAAAAAGTCTCATAAATGCTCATTAAATGTTGTTCAGTAGTTACATGTTGAAATAGTGATGTGCAGTATAACTAGGAGGCTCCAGAGTATGGTCTAGGAGTGAGAGACATCGGTTTGAGTCCCAGCACTGCCACTAACAAGCTTTGTTATCTTGAGGAAATCATTATAATTCTATGGGACTTTTTCCTTATCTTCATGATGAAACAGTTGGATTAATTCTAATATTAACTTTAAAAATTTGTGCTTCTCCAAATCTTTGTGTTCAAAGGAGAACACATGTCCTTGGTTTGGTTGTCATCAAAAAAGTGTCTAGTTAAAAAAAAAAAAACAGAAAAAGTTCTCCTTGTCATCGCATAGCAGAACTAAATACAGAGCTACAAAGCTTCTACCTTCTAAATATATGATCCTCTGAGCAGCTAACCTATAATAATGTCATTGTTTTTCACTTGTTTTAGTCATGTCCAACTCCGTGACTGCATTTGTGGTTTTGTTTTGTTTTTAAAGATACTGGAGTGGTTTTCAATTTCCTTCTCTGGCTTTCTATATATAGATAAGGAAACTGAGGCAAATAAGGTTAAGTAATCCCACAGCTAGTAAATCTCTGAAGCCAGATTAAAACTCAAGAAGATGAATATTCCTGATTCCAGACCCAGAACTTTCACCTGCACCATCTAGTTGCCCAAAAATTGTCCTTAGGCAGGTAAATACACTCACCATCTAGTGTAATGAAGGGATTTGGAGAAGAGAAGATGATGGTGTGGAGAAGGGGGAATAGAGGTGAGAGAGAGAGGAGAGAGAGTGAAGAGGTTGTTCTTCTCCTCCCTTTCTTCTGGGGGGAGATAAGCCAGATCCTGTCTGATTGAAAAGGGAGTGTGTCTCCCCAGAGATGTTTTCTGGGAGATGGAGGACAGGAGACTAGAGAGGGAATACCTCAGTGAGATGGCAAGGTACCTCCCTCACAACCCTCTTTTGGGGTGAGGTATGACCCTCCAGAAATCTTCAATCCCCTTAATTATGTTGTTTGGAGACTGGCCCAGACCTAAATCTTAAATGTCAGATATTTATTGGGTATCAAGCAGGAAGGGGATGGCAAGGATGTCAGTTAGGAAAATGAGTAAACAGGGAAGCCCTACAGATTGTCCTCTCTCACAGAATGGTTCCACCCTAGAGGCTGGAGGTCACAAGCTTCTCAGCCCTGACTTCTCCTTTTTGCCAACTGCTTCTTGTCCTTACTCTCAACTGGCTAGATCTTGAATGTATGAGTCCAGGGACAAGTAAGGGAGAAAGAGACAGAGAGAGAAATCCTAGGAAAAAGGTCTGTGGATGGCTCCCTTCAAAAGTCCCAATCCACAATTCCACTGAGGACTTTAGACTACTGCCACTGAGAGTCTTTTTGGATGTATTCAGGGACTCAGAAGGGACAGTAGATAGCCAAAGAAATAGACTTCTCAGTGTAGGGAATCCACCTCTCTCCTCTACCTTCCCCAAACTAGAAGTAAACTGCCAATTGGATCTTCAAACTTCTGATTCTTCTTTAGAATTCTCAGTTTTTTCTTCTTGTCCCTCCTTCACTCTCTCTTCAGCTAGTCTCTCCCAGAGACTGTTCTCTCCTCAATGTAGAATGGCTCTTATCTAACATTAGGTAACTGAGTTTATCTTGTTTTTGATGGTTTGACTTCATATAACATATTGTTACTCTGTACAAAACACTATGGTAGGCAGCAAAAAATACACAAAGATCAATATGATATAACCCTTGTTTTCTGCTAGAATTTAAAATCTAGTGTGGGAGGAGGTATAAAACATTCATCATTATCACTAACTAGCTTTTAAGAATTTTAAGTGAGTTAAGGATTGCTAAGCACTGTATAGTTATATAATATTCTTATGAATCTCCCAACATAGACATGCACAAGAAAGACAGGTTTCCCAAACTTGAATGTATCTCTTTGAGTTCTAGGCATGCCCTGAAGGATGCTGCTATTGGCTTGAGCCTAAATCCAGTGTGATCCTCCTAATGTCAATCATCCATTTATCCCAGCTTCCTTGGAGATCATATTGATAACCATGGGAGGGGAGTGTCCACTATTAGGTTAGTAAGTATAATACAAAAGATAACAAGGTTACTGAATAGAGGAAGCATGCTGTATTGGAAGTTAGATGACCTGAATCTAAATCCTGACTGTGCCACTTAATACATATGTGACCTTGGGCAAGTCACTTAATTTTCCTGAAGTTCAGTTTCTTCATCAATAAAATAAAGAGATTGAACAAAACAGCCTCTAATGTCTTCCAACTTTATTTTTGTGGTCCTATAATACAAAATAATAAGTGCTATGCAAAGTCAGAAGAATGATGGATCATTTTTTATGTGGAAATACCCTAGGAATAAGAATGGCTTTTAATAAGTCAAGTTTACATAATGCTTTAAGACTTATAGAATATTTTCCTCATAATGGCCCTGTGAGATTATAGAATAAAGAAACTGAAGTTCAATTGGGTTAACTGCCTTTCCCACAGTCATGTAGCTGATAAATTACAGAGCCTGTCCTTTTATCTGAGTTCTCTCACACTTAGATCTCTTTTTATTATTCCAATCCACATCGAGGAGGAAAGCTTCATGAAGAAGAAAACAGTGGAGCTGGATCTCCAGACTGAAGACATCATACAAGTCCTTTCCAAAGGGAATATATTGGAGACTATTTCTGTGTTAAGTTCTTATGTACAGTCATCTTAGAGGTCAATTTTAAGTCTTCTCATTTCTCCTACATCCCATTTGCTATACTTTCCTATATCATTTTACTATTACTCATTATTTCTCTAAGTCTTCAGACTTAGTACTTGCCTTATACCCTAGACATTCTGATTAGAGGTATTGCTATTGACAATAAAATATTTTTTATATTTTTATAAAACATTATAGATGTAATGATAACATAATGCACATAATTTATACTAAATATGTAATAAATTATAATAAATGTGCTTATCCAAGAGAACATGCTTACATATGCTATATCCAAAAATCTCTGTCTCATTCTTGTTTCATGTCCTTCCCACTTCTTTTCCTTCGGCAATAAGGTAAATAATATAAGTTGGACATATATTATTATATATAATACATATTTCTCTATTTGTCATTTTGTGAAACAAGATGCATATTTCATAGACTTGAGAAAAGAGAACTTTTTATTGTGATGATTATGTGTTTATTACATATTTGTGTAGCCCTTTCAAAAAACTTTTTAGTTTATTTATTTCAGTCTTTAAAAAAAGAAACTTTTCAGTTAGCTTTGGGGTTAAGAAAATCTTTAGATGATAAAAAAATTCCCCAATTGCTCTTTCATTTTCCAAGGTCTTTTCCTTATATGTAAAACTGTACTCTGGATCAGAGACACATTGATAGAACTTTCCAAATTAGACTATGTGAAAATTAAAAAAGTTCTCTTTTCTCAATTTTAGTTTCTAAATCCCAAAATGAATTATTAAAGTAAATGAAATTTATGGTAGTATATTTACAATATTTGCAATAGAAGGAAGATATTAAGGAATAAGAGAGAGAAACTTTGGCTTCTTCTTATATAAGTTAGAATTTCTAGGTACACTTTCAAGTTTTTTTATTTGCATTTCCAATTCATTGATCTCTGCCCTCCCTAATTTGTTAATATATGTGCTCAGGGATATGAATTTTCCTCTGAGTACTGCTTTGCCTGCATGCCATAAGGTTTGAGAGGATGTCTCACCATTGTCATTTTCCTCGAAATTATTCATTGTTTCTATGATTTGTTCTCTAACTAACCAATTTTGGAGTATCATTTTATTTAATTTCCAATTAATTTTTGATTCGGCTCTCCATGTACCCTTACTGATCATTATTCTTATTGACTTATGATCTGAAAAGGCTGCATTTATTATTTCTGCTTTTCTGCATTTGTATGCCATGTTTCTGTGACCTAGTGTATGGTCAATCTTTGTGAATGTGCCATGTGGTGCTGAAAAGAAGGTGTATTCCTTTTTGTCCCTATTTATTATTCTCCATATGTCTATTAACTCTGATTTTTCTAATATTTCATTCACTTCTTTTACCTCTTTTTAATTTATTTTTTGATTTGATTTATCTAAATTTGATAGTGGTTGGTTCAGATCTCCCATTAATATGCTTTTACTGTCTATTTCCTCCTTCAATTCTCTTAGTTTCTCCATTAGAAATTTGGATACTATGCCATTTGGTGCATACATGTTGATTAGTGATATTTCCTCATTGTCTATAGTCCCTTTTAACAAAATATATTTACCTTCCCTATCCCTTTTAATCATGTCTATTTTTGCTTTGGCTTTGTCAGATATCATGATTGCAAGTCCTGCCTTCTTTCTATCAGTTGAGGCCCAAAAGGTCTTACTCCATCCTTTGATTCTGACCTTGTGAGTATCTACCCACCTCATGTGTGTTTCTTGAAGGCAATATATGGTAGGGTTTTGGATTCTAATCCATTCTGCTATCCATCTACGTTTTATGGGTGATTTCATCCTATTCACATTCAAAGTTATGATGAAAGTGAACAAAAAAGTGAAGAAAACCAAACTAGAGATCCTAAAAACTAAGGGAGAAATTAATAAAATCGAAAGTGATAGAACTATTGAACTAATAAATAAGACTAGGAGCTGGTACTTTGAGAAAACAAACAAAATAGACAAAGTACTGGTCAATCTAATTTAAAAAAGGAAAGAAGAAAAGCAAATCAATAGCATCAAAGATGAAAAGGGGAACTCACCTCCAATGAAGAGGAAATTAAGGCAATCATTAAAAACTACTTTGCCAGATTATACAGCAATAAATATACTAATGTAGGCAATATGGATGAATATTTACAAAAATATAAATTACTTAGACTAACAGAAGAAGAAATAGAACTCTTAAATAATTCCATTTGAGAAAAAGAAATCCAACAGGCCATCAAAGAACTCCCTAAGAAAAAATCCCCAGGGCCTGATGGATTCACAAATGAATTCTATCAAACATTCAAAGAACAACTAATCCCAATATTATACAAACTATTTGACATAATAAGCAAAGAAGGAGTTCTACCAAATTCCTTTTATGACACAAACATGGTACTGATTCCAAAACCAGGCAGGTCAAAAACAGAGAAAGAAAACTATAGACCAATCTCCCTAATGAATACAGATGCAAAAATCCTAAATAGGATACTAGCAAAGAGACTCCAGCAAGTGATCAGGAGGGTCATTCACTATAATCAAGTAGGATTCATACCAGGGATGCAGGGCTGGTTCAATATTAGGAAAACCATCCACATAATTGACCATATCAACAAGCAAACCAACAAAAATCACATGATTATTACAATAGATGCAGAAAAAGCCTTTGATAAAATACAACACCCATTCCTATTAAAAAGACTAGAAAGTATAGGAATAGAAGGGTCCTTCCTAAAAATAATAAACAGTATATATCTAAAACCATCAGCAAATATCTTCTGCAATGGGGATAAACTAGATGCATTCCCAATAAGATCAGGAGTGAAACAAGGATGCCCATTATCACCTCTATTATTTAACATTGTACTAGAAACACTAGCAGTAGCAATTAGAGAAGAAAAAGAAATTGAAGGCATTAAAATATGTTATGAGGAGACCAAGTTATCACTCTTTGCCTATGATATGATGGTCTACTTAAAGAATTCTAGAGAATAAACAAAAAGCTAATTGAAATAATCAACAACTTTAGCAAAGTTGCAGGATACAAAATAAACCCGCATAAGTCATCAGCATTCCTATATATTTCCAACACATCTCAGCAGCAAGAATTAGAAAGAGAAATCCCATTCAAAATCACCTTAGACAAAATAAAATACTTAGGAATCTACCTCCCGAGACAAACACAGGAACTATATGAACACAACTACAAAACACTCTACACACAATTAAAACTAGACTTGAGCAATTGGAAAAACATTAACTGCTCATGGGTAGGACGAGCCGATATAATAAAAATGAACATCCTACCCAAAGTGATCTATCTATTTAGTGCCATACCCATTGAACTTCCAAAATTTTATTTTACTGAATTAGAAAAAAAAAATAACAAAGTTCATTTGGAAGGACAAAGGATCAAGTATATCCAGGGAAATAATGAAAAAAAAATACAAAGGAAGGGGGTCTTGCAGTCCCAGATCTCAAACTATACTATAAAGCAGTGGTCATCAAAACAATTTGGTATTGGCTAAGAGACAGAAAGGAGGATCAATGGAATAGACTTGGGGTAAATGACCTCAGCAAGACAGTCTATGACAAACCCAAAGACCCTAGCTTTGGGGACAAAAATCCACTATTTGACAAAAACTGCTGGGAAAACTAGAAGATAGTGTGGGAGAGATTAGGTCTGGATCAACACCTCACACCCTACACCAAGATAAACTCAGAATGGGTGAATGACCTGAATATAAAGAAGGAAACTATAAGTAAATTAGGTGAACACAGAATAATATACATGTCAGACCTTTGGAAAGGGAAAGACTAAAACCAAGCAAGACATAGAAAGAGTCACAAAATGTAAAATAAATAATTTTGATTACATCAAATTAAACAGTTTTTGTACAAACAAAACCTGTGCAACCAAAATTAGAAGGGAAGCAACAAATTGGGAAACAATCTCCATAACAAAAACCTCTGACAAAGTTCTAATTACTCAAATTTATAAAGAGCTAAAGCAATTGTACAAAAAATCAAGCCATTCTCCAATTGATAAATGGGCAAGCGACTTGAACAGGCAGTTTTCAGCCAAAGAAATCAAAACTATTAATAAGCACATGAAAAAGTGTTCTAAATCTCTGGTAATCAGAGAGATGCAAATGAAAACAACTCTGAGGTATCACCTCATGCCTAGCAGTTTGGCTAACATGACAGCAAAGGAAAGTAATGAATGCTGCTGGAGAGGATGTGGCAAAGTGGGGACATTAATTCATTGCAGGTGGAGTTGTGAAATGATCCAACTATTCTGGAAGGCAATTTGGAACTATGCCCAAAGGGTGATAAAAGACTATCTGCCCTTTGATCTAGCCATAGCACTGCTGGGTTTGTACCCCAAAGAGATAATAAGGAAAAAGACTTGCACAAGAATATTCATAGCTGCACTCTTTGTGGTGGCCAAAAATTGGAAAATGAGGGGATGTCCTTCAATTGGGGAATGGCTGAACAATTGTGGTACAGGTTGGTGATGGAATACTATTGTGCTAAATGGAATAATAAAGTAGAGGAATTCCATGGAGACTGGAACAACCTCCAGGAAGTGATGCAGAGCAAAAGGAGCAGAACCAGGAAAACATTGTACACAGAGACTGATACACTGTGGTACAATCGAATGTAATGGACTCCTCCACTAGGGACAATGCAATGTCCCTAAACAATCTTCAGGGATCATGGAGAAAAAACACTATCCACAAGCAGAGGTCAAACTGCGGGAGTAAAAACACAGAGGAAAAGCAATTGCTTGACTACAGGGGTTGAGGCAATATGATTGAGGAAAGACTCTAAATGAACACCCTAATGCAAATACCAACTACATGGAAAAGGGTTCGAATCAAGGACACATGTGATACCCAGTGGAATTGCGCTTCAGCTATGGAGGGGTGGTGGGAGGGGGGGGGAGGAAAAGAAAATAATCTTTTTTTTCCAATGAATAATGTTTGAAAATGACCAAATAAAATAATGTTTAAAAGGGGGGGAAAAAAGAATTTCTAAGTCCCAGTCAGGGGAAAAGAGTCTCAAGAAGTTGGACCTTTCCTGGAGGCTTCACACCTCCAGAAAGGTGGGGTCACTAAGTGTGCTTTTCACTCACCAATGGTAACAATCTGAAACAAGTCTGGGTGTCTGTATTCTGGTTGCTTCTCTGAGTCAGTGACTGAATGTCCAAACGAATCTCCAAATCTCTGAATGTCCACCTTCCCTTCAGCTCTGAGTGACTGATCCTTCACTCCAAGCCCGGGTGACTGCCTGAGTGTTTCACTTCAGTCTTTTTTTTTCTCTATTGAAAAACCTTTTTCTCTTGTGTCACCTCCTCTAAATTTTCATATCTACAAATCACAGCAGAAACTTTTCTCCAGGACTGCCCATTCTTTAGTTCTCACCTTCTCTGGTTAGATTATATCTTTTTGAGTTACTTAATATGTCTTTTGTTAAGTTCACCTTTTATAGTTACTTAACACCTTTTTGAGGTTAATTCACCTTTTGTAGTTACTTAAAACCATTTTGTAGTTAAAATCTAAAAATAGATTGTAGCTTACAATTCTAGCTTCACTATGAAGAGCTAAGTACCTTCATTGTTACATCAGGAGGTTACAATTTTATCTTCATAATGAAGAAAGAGCTAAGTATCTTTATTGTTACAACCAGGAGATAGCTAAATCCCATCTTCACAACTAACATAATCCTATGTACTAGCTATAGGATGCTTTCTAAAGAATTACTATCATAAACATTAAAGATGCTTGATTCATTGATGGATTCCTTGATTGAAAAGTCCATGTCAAAATCCTTGTGGACATCTTGAATTTTCACTCCTGTTCATCTTGTTATAACTCTTTTTGACCAGTTACCACACTGGCAGGCTACACAAATCTTCCAGAGGCTTGCAGTAGAATGTAATGCTACTTGCCACTCCTCATTGTGCCACAGAAACAAAAGACAGAAGATTGATCTGTTTGACACTGAAATATGGCAACTCTTTCTACTAAAATAGTACTCATCCAGAGAACTGAGGAATAGAGAGACAGAGACAGAACATGTGTGAATATGTGTGAATTCAACCGGCCTGAAATGAAAGGGACTGGCATCCACTCAGAAGCCTCATGGGGCAGACTGAGGTAAGTCAAACATTAATTGCTCCCCTAGTGAGCTTTGAGATCCAGTCTGTAGAGAAACCACCATCACAGAGTCATTAAGTGAAAGAAGTAATATAACCAAAACATTAAAACTTCCTAATTTCTCAGGATAAATAAAAAATCAATTAAAGGTCATAAGCAAAAACTATTAAGACAATAAGGAAGAGATTAACAAAGGGACGATGGCCTTCATATCAGCTAAACAATGCCTGGCATCTATGAATATGTGAAACTAAGGAAAATTAATCAATACTTGATGAGAAAAAAGGACTCTATAGATTCTCAAGATTCTCAAGAAATTATTTAACTATAGCAGAATGTTCCTGAGGGGTGTAAGAAAAAGATAAGAGTCATTCCGGCAGAATTTATTTCCTAAAAAACAGAAGTAATTAGTTTAATAGAAAAATCATGATGGTAAACTCCACTAAAGAACCAAAAGAGAAAAAAATGGAACAATAATGCATAAACACAGAAGAAGACAATTTTGTAGAAGAGAAGCACAAATCAATCACAATTAGACAATGAGACTTAGAAAAAATAAGATTGAAGACAGAATATGTAGAGTATTTCTCTTAGAAGAACATGACAAATAAAAAACCCTGCATTCCATGAATGTAAAGAGTTATGTGAAAATCCCCCATGAACCAAGCTATCACTCTTTGCAGATGACATGATGGTCTACTTAAAGAATCATAGAGAATCAACAAAAAGCTAGTAGAAAGAATCAAAAACTTTAGTAAAGTTGCAGAATATAAAATAAACCCACATAAATCATCAGCATTTCTATATATTTATAACACATCTCAGCAGCAAGAATTAGAAAGAGATATTCCATTTAAAATCATCCTAGACAATATAAAATATTTAGGAATATATCTGCCAAGACAAACACTGGAACTATATGTATACAACTACAAAACACTTTCCACACAATTAAAACTAGATTTAAATAACTGGAAAACATTAATTGCTCATAGGTAGGATGAGCTAACATAATAAAAATGACATTCCTACCCAAACTTATTTACTTATTTAGTGCCATACCTATTGAACTAACAAATATTTTTTTACTGAATTAAAAAAAAAAAACATAACAAAGTTCATTTTGAAGAACAAAAGATCAAGGGTATCCAGGGAAATAATGAAAAAAAAATTGTGAGGGAAAGTGGCCTAGCAGTAGCAGATCTCAAACTATACTATAAAGCAGTGTTCATCAAAACAATATGATACTGGTTAAGAGAGAGAAAGGAGGATCAGTGGAATAGACTTGTGGTAAGTGACCTCAGCAAGACAATCTATAATAAACTCCAAAATCCCAGCTTTGGGGACAAAAATCCACCATTTGATAAAAATTGTTTGGAAAATTTGGAGACAGTATGGAAGAGATTGGGTTTGGATCAACATCTCACACAATACACCAAGATAAACTCAGAATGGGTAAATGACTTGAATATAAAGAAGGAAACTATAAGTAAATCAGGTGAAAGCAGAATAGTATACCTGTCAGATCTTTGGGGAAAGTAAAGATTTTAAAACCAAGCAAGAGCTAGAAAAAAATCACAAAATGAAAGATAAATAATTTTGATCACATCAAATTAAAAAAGTTTTGTACAAATAAAACCTATACAACCAAAATTAGAAGGGAAGCAACAAATTGGGGGAAAATCTTCATAACAAAAACCTCTGACAAAGGTCTAATTACTCAAACTTATAAAGAGCTAAATCAAATGTACAAAAAATCAAGCCATTCCCCAGTTGATAAATGGGCAAAGGACATGAAGAGGCAATTTTCAGATAAAGAAATCAAAACTATTAATAAGCAAATGAAAAAGTGTTCTAAATCTCTTATAATCAGAGAAATGCAAATCAAAACAACTCTGAGATACTACCTTACATCTAGCGGATTGGCTAACATGACAGCAAAGGGAAGTAATGAATAGTGGAGGGGATTTGGCAAATTTTGGACACTAATGCATTGCTGGTGGAGTTGTGAATGGATGCAACCATTCTGAAGGGCAATTTGGAACTACGTCCAAAAGGTGCTAAAAGACTATCTGCCATTTGATCCCACCATAGTACTGCTGAGTTTGTACCCCAAAGAGATAATAAAGAAAAATACTTGTATGAGAATATTCATAGCTGTGCTCTTTGTTGTGGCAAAAAATTGGAAAACGTGGGGAATGGCTGAACAGATTGTGGTATATGTTGGTGATGGAATACTATTGTGATCAAAGGAATAATGAACTGGAAGAATTCCATGTGAACTAGAATGACCTCCAGGAAGTGATGCAGAGCGAAAGGAGCAGAACCAGGAGAACATTATATACAGAGACTGATATACTGTGGTTCGATCGAATGTAATAGACTTCTCCATTAGTAGCAATGCAGTGATCCAGAACAATTAGGAGGGATTTATGAGAAAGAACACTATCCACATTCAGAGGAAAAACTGTGGGAGTAGAAACACAGAAGAAAAACAACTACTTGATCACATGGGTTGATGAGGATAGGATCATCAACACCATGGAAATAGATTTTGATCAATGACACATGTAAAATGCAGTGGAATTGTGCATCTGCTATGGAAAGGGGTGGGGTGAGGGGAAGGAAGGAATATGATTCTTGTGACCAAGGAAAAATGTTCTAAATTAACTAATTAAATAAAATTTTCAAAAAAATAAAATAAAAGAGGTAGGGTGACCCCTTAAAAAGGGAAAAAAAGAAAATCCCCCAAGACTTCTCAAGCTTGTGAACACAGAAAATGAAAAGAAAAACAATTAGAAGAATCCATGGATAAGCCTCCAAAAAAATCCTATACTTGAACCCAAATTTGCATAGTGATTAAATTTAATAATTCTAATGTAACAATAAATATTAAAAGCAAACAGAGAAAACTTCAATTCTTATTTATTCATTTTTATTTCTTTTGAAAACTTTAGTTCTAAGAGATTTGAATAATAGAAAAATAATTTTGTACATACCAGAATCTCCATTAGGGAATAGCAAAGGAGCTCAAGATGCCACTCAAAGTAACATATCCAGGAAGTTTAAGACTAACCATTACTGATTTTAAAAAAAAGATGAACATTCAACAACAAAGAAGAATATGAAGTATTTTAATAAAGAAAACAAGATTTAATCACAAACAATGAAACTCAATAAATTTGATAAATCCCCAAATATAAATTAGGAATCTGATAAAAATCTGCTTGTAAAAACTGGATAGCAATAAAAATGGATACATGGATTAAATATTAAAGATTACAGGAAAGAAATATATCATATTTTTTCACGACTATGGTGTGAGGATATATTTTTATCCAGACAAGAGATGAAGGCAATTACAAAAGATAAAACAGGAAACTTTGATTCCATGAAACTGAAAATCTTCTAGTGCAGACAAAATTAATTATCACTTCTAGGATAAGAAGAGAAGTAGTCAAATGGAGGGGAAAATCTTTTTATTAAATGTCTTTGATAAAGGTGTAGAATGCAAGATAAATAATCCACACACCTGTACACATATATATATAAAATAATACATATATACCTTTATAGATACACATATGCACAACTAAAAGTCATATTCAACTAAATGATCAAAGTATATTTACAAATAGTTATAAAAAGAATTATAAAATATCAAAAGCAATATAAAATAATGCTTCAATTTTCTAATAAAGAAATAAAAATTTAAAATTTGGCTGTTTCACCTCATACCATGCAAATCATCAAAGATGACAAAGAAATGGAAATAGTCAACATTGGATAGAATTATGAGAAGATAGACACAATAGGACATTGTTAGTGGAACTGTTAATCAGAACAGTTAACTATTTAGGAAAGCATTTTGGAATTAAGCAAATAAAGAACTAAAATGGCCATACTTGATCCATAGATTTATAACCCAAGGATGTCACTGATAAAGAAGAAATTCTTCATGTACATGAAAATATTTATGGCATCACTTTTTATGATAACAATGAATTAGAAATAAAGTAAGTATTCCTCCATTGGAGAATAGCTAAACAAATTGTGGTATATAAATATGATGGAATATTGCTATATTATACAAAATGACCAATGTGGCAAATAAAGGGAAAAAAACATGGAAAGATATATAGGAATTGATGCAAAGTGAAGTAACAAAACCCATGAAAACTATAAAAATAACTCTACAATGTTAGAGTTAGAGAAAATTTTTAAATTAAAAATGAATGCCACAAAATTACAAAAAGCAAATATGGGTCCAAAGATTAAATATGAAAACATATTTCCACCTCTTTTCTTTTGCAAAGTTGAGAGGCCCACGAGTGTGCTATATTTCACATATTTTAAAACATTTTTGTTTCATTTTTTAAAAAAGGAAATTCTCTAGTGCAGCCTTGAATTATAAATAAGGAAACTGAAACAC
This sequence comes from Monodelphis domestica, assembly GCF_027887165.1. Classification (NCBI taxonomy): domain Eukaryota; kingdom Metazoa; phylum Chordata; class Mammalia; order Didelphimorphia; family Didelphidae; genus Monodelphis; species Monodelphis domestica. Next base: position 615,654,890 of record NC_077227.1, read on the forward strand.
AGAGAGATGCAGTGATTACCCAATGTCACATAGTCCCTAAGTGGTAAATCTGAGATTTTTAACCCATCTTCTGACTCCAACTCTGGTATAGCTAAGTGTCTGTGACCCTTAGACAAGTCATTTACCTGAGGCACTTACTGTGCCTCAGTATTCTCAAATATAAAATGGAAATGATAATAGCATCTCCTTTACAGGAATGTAATAATGTTCAAATAAGATAATAATTGTGAAGCACTTAGCACAGTTCCTGGCACATAGTAGATACTTAATAAATATTTGTTCTCTCCCCTTCTTTCCATTGCACAGAATAAGTGGACCTGGATTGTACGAAAATATGGAACCCTTTTGGGGTCTTTACAGATAAAGCCATAAAGTAATTGGAAAACAGTGGAGAATATTGTCCTTACCTTGAGCAGTAGTTGATCTGTTTGCCCAATTTTGCTGGACCAATTCTCTTCACAATGAGTGTTTGCATAAGTGGGCTTCTAGGCAATGCATAGCTTTACAGGAAAGGCATTAGACCTATGATTTTATTGATATAGAAAAATCTCTTTTAAAGAAATTCCTTCAGGGGCAACTGGGTAGATCAGTGGATTGAGAGTCAGGCTAGAGATAGAAGGTCCTGGGTCCAAACTTGAATTCAGACACTTCCTACATGTCTGATCCTGGGAAAGCCACTTAACCCCCTTTGCCTGGTCCTTACCACTCTTCTGCCTTGGAACCAATACACAGTATTAATTCTAAGGTGGAAGGTAAGGGTTTATTTTTTAAAGAAAAAAGTCCTTCTACCAATCCAGATTGGCACTTTCTCTGCAATTTATAATCTTAGAAATTTATCCATAACCCTGAGGGGTTACATGACTAGTTTAGGATCAGGAGAAAAGTCAACAATGAACACAAAAACTAAGACTATTGACAAGAAAGGATATAAAAATACAGCATAAGGAAAAAGACAAGGAAATCTTAAAGGAAAACAAAAGGCCACAATTATGATTATAACTAATCTCAGATCCCTGCTGAATTGGCCACTGTGGGTCTGGCCATGCCATCTGTTTCTCCAACCGTGAGTTAGGTGAGGTGATTAATGATAGTCCCTTCTTGCTTGAATGCAAGATGCTTCATTAATTTTTCCAAGGTACATGCCTAATGGGATGTTTCAGAGCAAACACAACTCAACTGTTCTAGCCATGACCAGGTGTTATTGTGGAAGCCAGGGAGGTAAATTTGCTATAGATAGAATCTACATGTGCAAAATACTTTTAAAAAGCTGGTTGCTAGGTACTTTACTCCTTGACATTTGCATGTTTGAGCAACGCTTATCTGCTATTTAGCAAAAATCTTGTAACAAAGACCATTTTCAAAAGTGATCTTGCTGAGGTCAGCATATCCTCAGAAAAGAAATAGAAGGAAACAATACTCACACTTTTAATATAATTCCTAGGTCAATGTACTAATACTTATGGTCCCACATTTCCTCACAACTGACCTGGATACTTATTCTTTTTATAACAAATGCCAAACAGATGATTTTTATCCTTGCTTACAAAAATTAGAAGACTATATTTCTGCCTAAAATTATTTGATGCACAGCTCAGGGAAAAGGGATCAAATCATTAATAATGTCCTCATTTCCAGACCAAGTTGAGAATGTCCCCAAATATTTTTGGCTAAGGGGAACATGGGCAAGGAGCAGCAGATTCATTTGAGAAGGGGTAAAAAATCTAGTTCTTTTGTCACCAGGGTATCCAGAGTCATTCTCATTTGTAAGCTTTATTACTTTGAGTGACCTGGCTAATTGTTCCACTAAGATCAATTTTCACATTTTTTGAGAATGGAAGAAACAAAGTTTATCTACCTAGGATCATAGATTTCAGAGAATCACAAGATCATAGAATTTGAGATTCAGAAGGGATTTTAGATTCTATCTAGTCCAATTCATAAATGAAAGGATCTCCCCTAAAAAGGGGTCAAGAAGCATGGACCTCATATATCATTTAATCCAAAGCAATCACTTTACAGAGAAGAAAACTGAAAACTAAATGCTAAGTGACTTGCCCAAAGTCCCATAATTATCAAATATCAATAAAAAAAAGACTCACATTTAAACATTGGTAAGTTAATTCAAAATCCAGTGTCAAAATTTAGGTTGGTCATAACTCTTGATGAAGCATGGAATAAATTTAATAAATGAAATGAAGACTGAGCCTAGAAAGGAATCTGTTCAAGAAAGTAGCGAATCACAGAATCATTCAGCATAACAGAATTTTAGAATTGGAAGGAATAAAGGATGACATAATTAAAGCAAGTTAAGAATGTATCAGCATCTCTTTGATGGAGAGAGACCCAGCAGATGTCTAGATGCTTGAATCACAGAAACTGAATTTCACCATAGGAAGGAGGCTCAGAGGTCATCTAGTCTGAAACATAATTGAAAAAATAATTTTCTTTACAATATACTCAATAAGTGGTCTCAACCTCTCCTTAAAGATGCCTAGGAAAGGGAAACTATTATCTCCAAAGCAAATCATACTCTCTTTTGGATAGATCTAATTGTTCAATTATTTTTTATATTTATTTTATTATATTATATTATTATATATGTTATTATATTATATTTATATTTTATTTTTCTAATAAGCTTACATATGTTTCTATAAATTTGTTTTGCTTGACTATGTTCATTTATTAAAAAGATTTTCTTTTTCTTTCTTTTTTTGGGTAGATGAGAGGAAGATAAAATATATACTTTATAGTTGAAAAATACAATTTAATTTTAAAATGTCCTTCCTAAAGGTGGCACCCATAAATTAACATAATTTTTTCATTTCTTTATTCCTAGAAATCAATATTTTATTTTCCAAAATATATTTATCTCTCTCAACTTGGAGTTACCTTCAGTCAGAGTTAGTACTGAGTTAGAAATATCAAATCCAAATGAACCAGCAACAGTAAGAACCAAAACATGAACAAAGCTGGTCCAGGAGGGAATAAATTATAGAGGATTGGACAAAATCCAGTGGTTCAGATTTATAGTGAAAACTAGAAGAGAGAAGCCAGGGATTGAAATCATGAATAAGCTGGATAAAAGAGATAAATTTTTTCTTGAGAAAGAGTACCTTTTGAGAAAAAATATATAGAGCCTCATTTTCATCACTCTAGGCTTTAGTAGGCCACCTAGGGAGGAAACTGGAGTCCTGGTACCAGTTCATATCATCAGATCAAATAATCTATACAATCTTTTCTTTGTTCAGTTGTTTTCAAATTTGTTTTTGTGATCCCATTTGGGTTTGTCTTTGGTTTTTTTTTTCAAAGATACTAGAGGGATATGCCATTTCCTTCTCCAGCCCATATTACAGATGAAGAAACTGAGGCAAACAAGATTCCATTTCTCATTCAGAATCACACAGAGAATGTCCAAAGCCAGATTTAAACTCAGGAAGATGAGTCTTTCCTGACTCTAGGCCCAATGCTCTATCTACTGTACCACCTAACATTTTGCAAATCTTAAAGAGCTTAAACTGCTAGATAACTATCAGTCTGGAAGCTGCTATAATAATGGATATTGGCCATCTCAGGAGCATTCATTCATTTCCATCCATCATATCATCCTCTCATATAACCTCACCAAAGAGTAATTATTACCCTGGAAAACATATTGCACAATTAGGAATATACATAATCAACAAAAAAAAGGTTAATTCTTTAATAATATTTTACCTCTGGAAGTGACATTAGAGATAGAATAGTGTAACCTCCTAATTTAAAACTGATGAAATTGAGCTTCTGGGAGTTGAAATAAATGGTCCAAAAGTCACACAATTAGCAAAAGTAAGATTGGACCTCAGTTTGCTGACCTGAAAACCACTGCTCTTTCTATTAAAGCAAACTCTGCTTTGAGAAGTTTTATTTTATTACTTCATGACTAATCTAAGTATCCATTGCCTAAAGAACCCTTTGATTCTAGAGACAAAATATTAAATGTAATCATCAAAGATTTTTTAAAAGGCAGAAAAGAAGCCTACTTCATTCAGCCATGACAATCAATTTGGACTCTTTCTAAAAAATTTATCACAATAGTGAAGCATCAAGCAGTGGATTGAATAGATAAGAGTTTTTCTTCTTCTCATCATTAAGGAAAAAGGCATAATAGACCACCCACAGACTGAATCAATCACAAAATAATATCAGCACTTGAAATGGTTGTCTTGCAGTTCTTGCCCCAAACTTTAAAAAATTATGGGTATGGTTGCCTTTATTTCTATAAACTCTATATTGAAAATGTGTAATAAACACCCAAACACAAGACATATGAAAATAAAGGGGAAAATGATGCTTTTAAGCAAAGCTGTAAATTTTAAATAAGGTTTGCCTCCTGGATTATTGACAATTCTATTGTCTGGCATACAGAAGGTTCTACAAAAAAATGCTTTCTCCTTCCTACTTTATCTTGTACTCTTTGTCTCCTCTGACCCTCATATACTTAATTCAATCCAGTTCAACAAATATTTATTGAACATCTTCCTCTCTTCCTTCCCCTATGTGAGGAAGCCTGGTACCAGGGGCAATTAGGAAGCACAGTGGATACAGCACCAGGTTTGGAATTGGGAGGACTTGAGTTTACATCTGGCCTCAGAAACTTCCTAGTTGTGGGACCCTGGACAACTCACTGAACCATGGAGAGAAATAAGAATTTTTTTTAACTGAAAAAAAGTCCAGTGCTAAAACCTGAGGAAATTTTTGAAATTTAAACAAGGCATACGGCATAATTCTAACTCTCAAACTATTAACCTAGCCTTCCTCTCGCCTTTTATGGAGCCAATCCTACAAAGACATTTGGAAATCATTCTTTAAGATGTATGTTTGTTCAGAGCTGTTATTTCATTTGTGGAGGGAAGTTCAATACAAACTGATGCCTGCTCTATAATTTTGAGTCTTAGAGAATTGCTTGGGAGCACTGGAATGCCATTGATTACAGAAGCATGCATCTTGCAGGTAGTATTTGAACCCAGATCTTCCTGGCTCTGAGGCCATCTCTCTAAATTCTCTTCAGAAAGTAAATAAACCCATTTCTCTAGGGGACCTCCTTTACCTTAAAACTCATTCCTTTAAAGTAACACTATGCAGTCTGCCCTCCAAAATGTCCAGGGCTAAAATTTTCCCAATTCCCAAAGCTGTGTTAAAAGGAACTGATTCAATAGCTTAAATATACTTGTGGAAGAAAAATGCTACTATTTGTATGATCTTTTCTCCATCAAAAGGACAGGACTCTGAGGAAAAGGAAAATGCAAGGAGATATAAATATAAGATTTTGCATGTAGATTTAGATGTAGAGAGTCTAAGAATGGAATTCTGGGAGAAGGTTGGATGGTAGTTGGTCTCAGATTTCTGGGAGAGTCCTGAGGGGGAGAATGTGGGGAACAGTGCTTGAGTAAGAGCCCCTGGACTTTTGGATATCCTCTGATCCTCTGATCCTGGTATGAAGTATCCTGTCTAGTGATTATCTTCTGTCCTATCTGAGAGAGTCCTGCTAGCACTTCCTGATCTGAATAGCAGCTGTCTGATCTATGTGAAAAAAGAGAACCTCATCTTGAGTGAGGATATATTGCCTTCACAGGATTAGCCTGTATCTGGAGTGATCCAAGCCATTGGGGTCATCTTCCTTGATTCAGCAACTTGCTCTAGTCATCAACCAAAACTGTTTGGAGTGGCTATAGAATTAGGCAGCTAGAATCATGGAGGTTTGGGGACATTGGGAAGAATATTGTACATCCACTTTGTGTATACTGAAGAGATCCTTGCAGTTCTGAGACAGTTAGAATTTGATTAGTCTAGGGAATCTAGCCTAGCCCTCAGATATTACCCTATTCCTTATATTATATTGAATAAACACACTTGTTAAGAAGAGAAGGTCAGATTGTGTTTCTAATAGTCAGAGACCTGGGAGTAGCCATCTTGCTCTCTGTGCCTGGAAGGAGTCATTACCAACAGACTTGAGGTTCATCTACCTCAGTTACTGATCAAAATACCATCTTACAGCTCCTAAGTGGAAGGAAGAAGTCTGGGCTTTTCCTCTCATCCACTCAAACTTTGCCTTCTTGTATTCAATGTAAAGGGTGCCAGGTTTGGAGTACTGTGTTACCTTGGTTCAAATACCAGCTCTGATATTAACCCATGTCACCTTAGACAAGTCATTTTACCAACCCAAGTCTCAGTTTTCTCATCTGCAACATGAAGGGTTCAGACCAGATTCATTAAGGTCCCTTCTAGCTCTAGATCTATGATCCTATGAACTGAGAAGCAGCCCAGATTCCAAAGTGCCCATGGTAACTCCATATAGTCTGAATGGAGAACTGAAATGGCAGAACCCCTGAATTTGGTTTCAATTATAGGCAAGTTTTCAAACTGGAAGATCAAAAAGGGTTAAAAGAAGTCAGCTTCCCAGAACCTTATGTTTATGCATGTTTTGAGGTATTTTTAGGTATCTGAAGGTAGAGGAAGATTGCACATTTGGATGCATTGTTTCACACAAAGAATAAAGTGATTAGTTCTGAAAGTAATTTGTGCAGAGGTGGACGTGGAGGTGTTTATCAAAGCAGAGAAACTCTGATATATTTTACTATAATCTTTTTATTAGTATAGAAAAGGATTGATATACTGGCATATATAGAGGGGAGGAACTGGATGAGAAGACAGGATGGAGCTGGATAAAGGAAGGTTTGTTTGTTGTGAGTCACAATGGTAGAGTAGAAGAGATACTATAAATATTATTGGAGAAGCTGGTAATGTAATTGAATTATACCTGAGAAGACAGCTCTGTTGGAAAAGCCAGGGACTTTATATCCTTCTAAGTTTGTACTTATTGTTCACTAGTTTCAGCTGTGTCCTACTCTTTGTGATTCCATTTGGGATTTTCTTAGCAAAGATATTAGAGTGGTTGGCCATGTCCTTCTCCAGCACATTTGGCAGAAGAGGAAACTGAGGCAGACAAGGTTAAGTGACTTGCCTGGGGCCACACAACTAGTGAGTATCTGAGACTGGATTTGAACTCAGGAAAATCAGTCTTCCTTCCACCACACTATCTTCTGTGCCACCTAGTTCCTTTCTAAGTATGTACATTCTGAGGAAATTGATTTCTGCTAATCAACAATCATTTATAAAATAACTACTGTGGGTCAGGAAATATATCCTATTGAGGGTATACAAATGTAAAAAAGAAATAGACTGCTCTCAGTGGGTTTATATTCTATAGGATGGAGGTAGAGAGGCAAATAAAAACATATATTTAAGTGCATACAAAACATATACATAAATAAATAGAATATATTTTGGAGTAGAAGTACTAGGATCTGTGGATGAAAATAATGAAAAGCCTTAAAGAGATGATGACACCGCCATGTTTCCAGAGCACATCCTGTGCAGAGGCACCAAGAGAGTCATATTTGAGGAAAAGCAAGAGGAGGAGAATTAAATAAAATCTGGTGAATTTAGACTTCATTCTCCAGGCCAAATAGAAATGCTGATGATTTTAGAATGGTCAGTTTCTTAGAGGAGGTAGGACTGGAACTGGAGAATATAGAATGGTTAGAATGCAAATAGGCAGAATCCAGTGAGACAGGCTTTCAGAGTGAGATGGTAGGAATAAGACAGAGACATGGACATGGGAATGGGCTTAGTTGGCTTAGAAGACAGTGAGAAAATGAATTTGTAGCATAGCAAGTGGTGCCAGGGATGAGTTTGCCATCCAGCTGGAGAAGTAAGACTGGTACAATGTAATGGGAAAGAGCACAGGACATAGAATCCAGAGACGAGGGTTCAGATCTTAGCCTCACTTTTAGAAATTGTATGACCGTGGGGAATTTACCTTGAGTAATAGATCTTTGGTTTCTTTTTATATAAAATGAGGACACTAATTATGTACTGCTTTTCCTTACAGCCAACTTATTTATAAACCCTAATGTGCTTTTTGGGATGTGCTATTATTACTAAAACAAAGTTGAATTTGATTTAGAGAACATATCTATATCATAAGGTATTAGTTTCAAGGTTTAGAAATTGATGAAAGTGAAATTAAAGAACTATATCCTCACTCTGGAAGTGAGGGGAGTAACTCCTGATTTCACTTGTGGTTTCTTGACATTACTTAAAGAAGGAGAGTATAGGATTTTGGATTCTGTTGAATTCATACCTTAATTTGGCTGTGGTATCTTTTCCTTAGGCAAGTACAGGATGTCCAAAAGTCTGAGTGCAGTTTTAAGCTAGTAAGGCTTTTGGAACATCATGTATATCTTAACCATTCTGTCCATTTCATCTAGTATAGACCTAGCCATGTTTCTTCCTGTCATAACTCAGAAGATAGCTCCTATGGCCTTATCCTCAATTCTCTTTGCCTACAAAGGGTCTAAGGGTATAGAAATTGGGTGCCTGGGGAACAGTAAGTTAGGATTTATGGAGAATTGAGTGAAAAGGAAGGAATGGTGAAGTTGGAAGTCATGGAGGTCATACTTCCAATTCCAAACTGTCTTTTTCCATCCCCACAGTTTAAAACATAAGGAATGTATGCTTTTCTTCCACAAAGTAAGGTCTATTTTCCTTTATGAGCACTATCTTCAATGCAAATTACTAACTGATCCTCAAGCCTAATGCTTCATTTCCTACCTGTATATACTTATGTATATATACTCTCTTCATGTCTTAAATCCAATCTCATTACCTCCACCTCATAGAATCATCTTCTTCCTTTAAGGCTCAGACCAGGACCTAGCTCCTTTTTGACATCCCACAACCCAATTTAGTGCTATCTCATCTCCATTTCCTTCAAATTATGTTTTCTTGGATGTAGAGTATCTTATTCCAAGGACTAATCATAGCCTGAAGATTACTCTAGATTCTTGGAGATTGCATAAGCACAATGCTTTATCTGGAATGTTCTATAATGTTAGAAAAGCTTCTAGAGGGAGCAGCTGGGTGGCTCAGTGGATTGAGAGTCAGGCCCTGAGATGGGAGGTCCTGGGTTCAAGTGACCTCAGACACTTCCTAGCTATGTGACCCTGGGCACGTCACTTGACCCCCATCGCCTAGCACAGTATTGACTCCAAGACAGAAGGTAAGGGTTTAAAAAAAAACAACTTCTAGAAGAGTCCCAGCAACACATTGCTATCTTTTTTACTAAACAATCTAGTTAAATACAGAGAAGCTTGTAACCAACAGGCTGGAATCTTTGGTCATGGCAACCCATGAAGGAAAAAAAGTGCAAAATTGTTCCTTCTTATTCTATCGTCATAGCTCTTGTAGGGTATAAAAAGGGCCTGAAAGAATGCTAAGAATCACACAATTTTTAGACAGTTTCTAAAAATTGCCTTTGATATTTGTGATTTATATGTGAGATCTTTGTCTAATGATGAACAAGTAACTGAACTGATCTATTCTGACAGTCTTAGTATAACCAAAATAAAGACAAAAAAATTGTAGATCAATGGAAGGATGTTCACAAGAATTAAAATCTAGGGATTGTTGAATAGGTTTCAGTTTGTGACCAAAGACAAGGAGAAACACCAAATGGTGTAGCATTTGATCACTTCATATTGCAGTCAGTACTTATCATAAATAATTGTAGTTTACCTATTGTAGTGTGCCAATATCTATCATAGAGTTTAGAGGTAGGGGGGAAATCTAAAAATTAAGACCTTCCACAAAACAATGTGTGCTTTGATTTTCATCAATTTAAATACCAATGTGGGCATAGACTGGCACAGAAAAAGAGCAAGTTAGAAAACTTGATACAAAGACAAGAAATAAAAGATGTCATGTTTGATACAGAAGCCTCATAATGAACTGTACTGTGAATATTTTTTCCAGGAAAGAGCCATAGATGATCAATACTGTGAATACCAAGTGATATGGCCAAAAATAGAAATTGATTATATTTTTGCAAATAGGGCATGACTCATTATGACTGGAATTTTTCCTTAAGCAAGTCTCTATGCACAGTTAGACATCAACTTGTTATAGTAAAGATCATAATTAATACAAAATTATATAAAAAGAATAAAAATTAGGAAAAATATGGACAGAATTAAAATTACTCCAACTTGATCTATTTAAACAAGTTATTGGTACTGAAAATTGGACAACTGATATATGTGTGTGTATGTCTATATAAATGTGTGTGTGTGTGTGTGTGTGTGTAATGTGTGTGTATGCCCACAGGTCTTTTTTAAAGATTCCATATCTTTGCTTATGGACACACACACACACACACACACACACATACACATGCATAAACAAAATAAACATTCTTCATTTATTTGTTCTTTCCTGTGTTAAGCTAAACACCTTGGAATAACAATAGATCTCTTTCAGAAGACTGAACTATTCAGGATTTGATACTCTCAGCACAATGATATTAATACCTTTGTGATCTTGGGCAGCTAGGTGATGCAGTGACTATGTGCTAGACCTGGAGTCAGGAAGATCTGAGTTCAAATGTGACTTCATACATTTACTAGCTGTTTGAATTTAGGTAAATTGCTTAATCTCTGTTTGTTTTAGTTTCCTTATCTATAAAGTGGGGACAATAATGGCACCTACCTCCTAGACGGCACCTTTTGTGAGGACTTGTTAGGATTAAAATTCTCTGGAGATAGTATATTAATTTATAATTATTTTGAATAGTAAAAATTGGATGAAAGAAAGAAAAGGTGAATAGCCAGATGGCTGACTCCCCCATTTACATGCAATCTTCCCTAACTAACCCAATCTCACTACTCACCTTGCATCTCTGTTCACTACTGCTGCTGGGTCAGAGAAAGATGCAGAGCTTCCCTCCTGTGACATCATTTTCCTGGATCTCCCTGATTGGACAGATGACCTCAGTCTAGGTCAGAGGCCAATCTTCTGGACACCAAGAATCTTATGGAACAAGAGGCAAGCATCTTCTGGGATGCCAGGGAGCAAGTTGGGAAACATGTTAATCTCCTCAATGAAACATTACACATATAATATTTATATATTTCAGGATTGTCTCTCCAGAGTGCGAAAGGGCCTGAAGATATTATACATTACATGGAGAGTCTAATTACATTTGGTTGTTCCTTAACATATTAAAAGCGATTGATAGACATATTGACAAGGAGCCATTGGGGGCATTCCCTTTTCTGGCATATGGATTTTACAATCGAAATATATTAGTGCATAGGAAGGACAGAAATGGATGGAAGGTCCCAAACCCACCATAGATCAATTTGTTATGTCCATAGGCTCACTCAGACTCTCATGATGTAGTATCTAATTTCTTGGGGACATCTATTGCTGTCATCTTTTTATCTTTTTTATTTCTGTAGTCAATTTAGAACATTATCCCTTGGTTACAAGAATCATATTCTTTCACTCCCTCCCCTCCCACCAAACTTTCTGTAGCTGACATTCAATTCCACTGGGTATTACATGTGTCCTTGATCAGAACCTATTTCCAAGTTGTTGATATTTGCACTAGGGTGATCATTTAGAGTCTATATCCCCAATCATATCCCCTCGACCCATGTAATCAAGCAGTTGTTTTCCTTCTGTGTTTCTATTCCCATAGTTTTTCCTCTGAATGTGGATAGTGTTCTTTCTTGTAGATCCCTCTGAGTTGTTCGGGATCACTGCATTGCCACTAATGGAGGAGTCCATTACGTTCGATTGTACCAAAGTATATCAGTCTCTGTGTATAATGTTCTCCTGGTTCTGCTCCTTTCACTCTGCATCAATCCCTGAAGGTCATTCCAGTTCACAGGGAATTCTTCCAGTTCATTATTCCTTGGATCACAATAGTATTCCATCACCAACATATACCACAATCTGTTCAGCCATTCCCCAATTGAAGGGCATCCCCTCATTTTCCAATTTTTTGCCACCACAAAGAGTGCAGCTATGAATATTCTCATACATGTATTTTTCCTTATTATCTCTTTGGGGTACAAACCCAGCAGTGCTATGGCTGGATCAAAGGGCAGACAGTCTTTAGTGCCCTTTGGACATAGTTCCAAATTTCTCTCCAGAATAGTTGGATCAATTCACAACTCCACCAGCAATGCATTAATGTCCCAACTTTGCCACATCCCCTCCAGCATTCATTACTCTCCATTGCTGTCATGTTAGCCAATTTGCTAGGTTTGAGGTCATACCTCAGAGATTTTTTGATTTACATCTCTCTGATTATAAGATATTTAGAACACTTTTTCATGTGCTTATTCATAGTTTTGATTTCTTTAACTGAAAATTGCCTTTTCAAGTCCCTTGCCCATTTATCAATTGGAGAATGACTTGATTTTTTTGTACAATTGCTTTAGCTCTTTATAAATGTGAGTAATTAGACCTTTGTCAGAGGTTTTTGTTATGAAGATTGTTTCCCAATTTGTTACTTCCCTTCTAATTCTGGTTGCATTGGTTTTGTTTGAACAAAACCTTTTTAATTGATGTAATCAAAATTATTTATTTTATATTTTGTGATTTTTTTCTAGCTCTTGCTTGATTTTAAAATCTTTTCTTTCCCAAAGATCTGACATGTATACCATTCTGTGTTCACCTAATTTACTTATAGTTTCCTTCTATATATTCAGGTCATTCACCCATTCTGATTTTATCTTGGTGTAGGGTGTGAGGTGCTGATCCAAACCTAATCTCTCCCATACTGTCTTCCAATTTTCCCAGCAGTCTTTAGCAAATAGTATGTTTTGGTCCCAAAAGCTAGTATCTTTGGGCTTATCATATAAAGTCTAGCTGAGGTCACTTACCCCAAGTCTATTCCACCGATCCTCCTTTCTCTCTCTTAGGCAGTACCAAATTGTTTTGATGACCACTGCTTTATAGTATAATTAGAGATCTGGGACTGCAAGGCCACCTTCCTTCCCATTTTTTTTTCATGATATCCCTGGATACCCTTGATCTTTTGTTCTTCCAAATGAACTTTGTTATGGTTTTTTCTAATTCAGTAAAAATTTTTTGGTAGTTCAATGGGTGTGGCACTAAATAAGCAAATTAATTTGGGTAGGATTGTTATTTTTATTATGTTAGCTCATCCTACCCATGAGCAATCGATGTTTCTCTAAATGTTTAGATCTAGTTTTAATTGTGTGGAGAGTGTTTTGTAGTGGCATTCATATAGTTCCTGTGTTTGTCTCGGCAGATAGATTCCTAATTATTTTATATTGTCTAGGGTGATTTTAAATGGAATTTCTCTTTCTAATTCTTGCTGCTGAGATGTTTTGGAAATATACAGAAATGCTGATGATTTATTGTGTGTTTATTTTGTATCCTGAAACTTTGCTAAAGTTGTTGATTATTTCAACTAGCTTTTTAGTTGATTCTCTAGGATTCTTTAAGTAGACCATCATATCATCTACAGGGTGATAGCTTGGTCTCCTCATTGCCTGTTTTAATACCTTCAATTTCTTTTTCTTCCCTAATTTCTACAGCCAGTGTTTCTACTACAATGTTAAAAAATATAGATGATAATGAGAATCCTTGTTTCATTCCTGATTTTATTGAGAAGTCTTCTAGTTTATCCCCATTGCAAATGATGTTTGCTGACAGTTTTAGATATATACTGTTTATTATTTTAAGGAAAGGCCCTTCTATTCCTATGCTTTCTAGTGTTTTCAACAGGAATGGGTGTTTTATTTTGTCAAAGGTTTTTCTGCATCTATTGAGATAAGCATGTGATTTTTGACAGTTTGCTTGTTAATATGGTCAATTATGTGGATGGTTTTCCTAATATTGAACCATCCTTGCATACTATCCTTCCTGGTATGAATCCTACCTGATCATAGTCAATAACCCTCATGATCACTTGCTGTAATTTTTTGCTACTGTCCTATTTAAGATTTTTGCATCTATATTTATTAAGGAGGTTGGTCTGTAGTTTTCTTTCTCTGTTTTTGACCTGCCTGGCTTTGGAATCAGTACCATATTTGTGTCACAAAAGGAATTTGGTAGAACTCCTTCTTTGCTTATTATGTCAAATAGTTTATATAATATTGGGATTGGTTGTTCTTTGAATGTTTGATAGAATTCATTTGTGAATCCATCTAGTCCTGGGGATTTTTTCTTAGGGAATTCTTTGATGGATTGTTCAATTTCTTTTTCTGATATAGGGTTGTTTAGGTAATCTATTTCTTCATTTGTTAGTCTAGGCAATTTATATTTTTTGTAAATATTCATCCATATCACCTAGATTTTCATATTTATTTCCATGTAATTGGACATAATAGTTTTTAATGATTGCCTTAATTTCCTCTTTATTAGAGGTGAGGTCTCTCGTTTCATCTTGGATACTATCAATTTGGTTTTCTTCTTTCTTTTGTTAAATTAGATTGACCAGTACTTTGTCTATTTTATTTTTCAAAGTAACAGCTTCTAGTCTTATTTATTAAATCAAGAGTTCTTTGACTTTCAATTTTATTAATTTATCCTTTTATTTTTAGAATCTCCCATTTAGTCTTCATCTGAGGATTTTTAGTTTGTTCACTTTCTAGTTTTTTTAATTTTCATGCCCAATTCATTGACCTCTGCCCTCCCTAATTTGTTAAAATATGAACTCAAGGATATAAATTTCCCCCTGAGAACTGCTGTGGCTGCTTCCCATAGATTTTTAAAGGATGTCTCATCATTGTCATTTTCATCAATGAAACTATTAATTGTTTCTATGATTTGTTCTTTAACTAACTGATTTTGGAGAATCGTATTGTTTAATTTCCAAATAATTTTTGATTTGCCTCTCCATGTACCCTTACTAATTATTATTTTCATCACATTGTGTTCTGAGAAGGTTGTATTTATTATTTCTGCTCTTTTGCACTTGTTTGCAATGTTTTTATGCCCTAGTACATGGTCAATCTTTGTGAATGTACCATGTGCTGCTGAAAAGAAGGTGTATTCCTTTTTGGCCCTTTTTATTTTTCTCCACATATCTACTAACTCAAATTTTTCTAAGATTTCATTCACTTCTCTTACCTCTTACTTATTTAATTTTTGTTTGAGTTTTCTAGTTCTGATAAAGGAAGGTTCGGGTCTCCCACTGGTATAGTTTTTCTATCTATTTCATCTTTGAGCTCCACTAGTTTCTCCTTTAGAAATTTGGATGCTATGCTATTTGGTGCATACATGTTGAATACTGATATTTCCTCATTGTCTATACTGCCTTTTATCAGGATGTAATTACCTTCCCTATCTCTTATAAATAGATCTATTTTTACTTTGACTTTGCTAGATATCATCATTGCAACTCCTGCCTTCTTTTTATCAGTTGATGCCTAATAAATTTGGCTCTATCCTCTTACTTTTACCCTATATGTGTCTACCTTCCTCATGTGTGTTTCTTGTAGACAGTATAAGGTAGGCTTTTGGTTTCTAATCCACTCTGCTATTCACTTGCCTTTTATATATGAGTTCATACCATTCTCATTCAGAGTTATGATTGCCAGCTATGTATTTCCCATCATTTTGATTTCCACTCCTAGCCCTGCCCCTTCTTCTTTCAGTATTTCCTTCTATACCAGTGTTTTGTTTTTAATCAGTCTCCCTAATTCCCACCCTTATTTTACTTCCCTTTCTAACCCCTACCTTCTTATTCCCCTCTTATTTTCTTTACAGTCTTTTTGAACTACCCCCACCCTCTCCCTCCCTTGTATTGCTTCCCTCCCTATCAGTCCATTTGTTGCCCTTTTACTTCTCTATAGGGTGCAAATCAATTCTCTGCCTCAATGTATTTGATTGTTCTTCCCTCTTTGAGTCAATTTCAATGCACATAAGAGTTGAATATTTCCTATTTCCAACCTCTTTACCCTTTCAGTGTATTGGTGGTCTCTATATACATATTTATGTCTTGACATTTCATCTTGTACAGTTTGTCACTATTCTCTCTAAGTATTATTCTTCTAGCTACCCAGGTGATAATAACATTTTTAAGACTTACCAATGACCCCTTTTCTTATAGGGATACATATCATTTTCACTTATTGGGTCTCTTAAAAAAAGTTGGTTTTTGTTTTGTTTTGCTTTTCTTTTTTCCATCTTTATTAATTATCTTTTGAAAGTTCTTTTGAGTTATGTGTTTGGGCATCAAATTTTCTGTTCAGGTCTGGTCTTTTCTTTACAAATGCTTGAAATTGTTCTATTTTGTTAAATGACCATACTTTCCCCTGTAAGAATACCCACTTTTGCTGGGTAGTTGATTCTTGGTTGTAGACCTACTTCCTTTACTTTCCAGAATATCATATCCCATGCCTTTCAGTCTTTCAGTGTAGATTCAGCCAAATCCTGTGTTATCCTCACGGTAGTTCCATGGTATCTGAATGACTTTTTTCTTATCAGCTTGTAATATTTTTCCTTGATCTGATAGTTATTGAATTTGGCTATGACATTCCTGGGTGTTGTCAGTTGGGGATTAAGTAGAGGAGGTGATCTGTGGATTCTTTAAATCTCCACTTTTCCCTCTTGTTCTAGAATATCAGGGCAGTTTTCTTAGATAATTTCCTATAGGATTATATCCAGGCTTTTACTTTTGTCATGGTCTTCTAGTAGACCAATGATTCTTAAGTTGTCTCTCCTGGAACAATTTCTAAATCTTCTGTTTTGAATGAGGTGTTTTGTATTTTCCTCGATTTTTTTCATTCTTTTGATTTTGTTTTATAGTGTCTTGCTGCCTTTTGAAGTCACTTGCTTCTAATTGTTGTGTTCTGGTTTTTAAAGATTGGATTTCATCTCTGGCTTTTTGATCATCCTTCTCCTTCTGGTCTGATTTTCTTTGGAGGTCCTCTTTCATCTCCTTTGTCTCATTTTCAAGCTGATTAATTTTGGCTTTCAAGACACTATTTTCTGTTTCCAAATGACTTATCTTGCTTTTTAAAGTTCTTTTCCCAGTTGTCTTCAGCCTATCTTAATTGTGTTTTGGATTATATTTTGCATTCTTCTAAAGTCTGTATCCAATTCAGTGGAGTCTCTTTTTTTTTGCTTGGTGTTCCTTCATCCTTCTCTGTTCCATTTACTCTTTGTTCATTGCCTGGATAAGAAGCTGTCAGTTGTAATTTCTTTTTTCTTTTTCAGTTGTTTCCTCATATTTACCCCTTCTTTTCTCCCTGTAGTTGCCTATGCTCTTGCTGCTCTCATTTTGTGTTGGATCTGTGGTTTGGGGCTTTTCTGTCAGCCTTCATCCTTGGAGCTTAGTCAGCAAATCTCTTGGAGCAGTCTTTGGGGGAGGGGTGTTGGAGCTTGAGTTTCCTGGCTAGATCAGATTAAGTCCAGCTGAGTTGACCTTGCAGAGCTGGATGTTCCCCCGAGGCCAAAACCTTGGGAAGCAGGGGGAGGGGAGCAATATGGAGTGTCTCCACTACTGCAGCTAGACTGCCGGTTCTGTGCTTCTTCTCCAACTGCTTCCCCACTCCCTGTGCTCAAGACTAGAGCTCTAGGTAGGGGAGGATTCTTGGGACCTTCCTTCTTCCTTCCCCTTTAACCCAGAGTGTTCTCAAATTCAGGTTTTTTTGGGGGGAATACATTTTAAGTTAAATCCAACAGCAGGGTTCCTTGGCTCTGTCCTGGTGTTAGGTCTGGTTTTCAGTCCCTTAGGGGCATTTAGTTATTAATCAGTATGGAAGGGCTTTCAGAGGTCTGAACTTTTGCTGCCTCTAAGCCTCCATCTTGACTCCCCCTCCCTCCTGTCATCTTTTTAATCCATTTGGGATCATGATTATGTTCACAGCATTTTCTATGGAATTCTGCTTTATTGGTCCAAGTTATTGGTGATATCTTTCCCTAAGACTGCTTTAAAAAATCGTAGTCTAGGGACTTTTAGGATAACTTCAAATAGCCACCAGGGAGCATAAGATACCGCATGGATCTAACCCTACATACAAGCACATAAATTACCTGATAGTAATGCAAAATAATGTTCCAACACAATGTATATATACTCTTTTAGAAAAAGGATAGATTTGGTATAGGCTGTATAGGTAGGTTACTCATTTAAGAATACATTTAAAAAGTCACCCAAATAATAGATGAATCACCCTTCCCAAAAATAGGAAGGAAAAATACATATTAAACATGTACATAGGCTTTAAAGAATTTTGAATGACATTCAGAAAATTGCATCAGAGATCCATGCCACATCTGATGGTGCAAGGTGGAACCTCTCATGGGTACTGGGTATGGGTTTGTTAACAACTATGGCTAAATGGGCCTTTTAAATTCTCAGAATTATTGTCCTTTTCAGGTTTTGCCTTAGTTGTTGTCTTAAAGTTTATGCCAAGTTTTTACTGGTAGAAAAACTTATGTATATATATCCTGAGAATGATGGCCATGTTAGAGATATAGTGGATTTAACTTCTAAGTAATCAGTCTATTTCTTTAAAATACATGTTTAACTGTTACATTGTTCAGTGAGGTTTGAGAAGTGATCTTTTGGGGTTTTCCTTCTCTTTTTTGTTTTATTGATTTTAAGTATGATTTTTAAAAACTTGGATTTATGGAATTATACCTGAATTTTAAGATTAAATGACCAGTTTACAATGTCTAACAGCCCTGACAACGTTGCATATTCCCAAAGCTTAGGCTATTGAAACCTGCCATTGGTACCTAACTAATGGGACTATAACTGAAGTTTATGTCTGGTTCCAGATAAACTACAAAGGGACTGCTAATCAGTGCTACTAAGCCAATGATCACAAATATCAACAACCCCTGTGTGGATGATAGATGCCAGTGCCAACATGGGAAGAACTGTTTCAGGGGAGGGTTGAAAGAGCAACTGTTCAACAAAATATGGAGGTAGGACCCTTCTCACTTTACCTGTTAGGACATAAGACTATTCTCACTTAGCTCATTTTCCCTATGATACTCGTACTGAGCAGAAGTAAGACTAGGGGAGTATATCCTTCTTTTTTGCCATACTCTTTTTCCTATTTTTTCTTTGGTATTATAGTAAGCAAAGGAAAATTGCAGAAAGATTTTGCAAAATGAACTTCATTTGATTGACAGGGACATGTGACAGAATCACATGGGATCCTGGGTCAAGATTCTAAGGTCCCAATGGAAAAAAGAGTCTCCTAGAGGAAGCTTTTGGAGATAAGTGAGATATCCATCTTTCTACTATGTTTCTGGTCCTTTGTAAGATACCAGCTTTAGTGGAGAAAAACCTGCTTTTACTGGTTGCTGGCAGCTGGACAGAAGACCAAAGAAGAACTACTTCTCTTCTTTAGACCTACTTTGGACAGTTCCTCTGGGATCTTGGCTCATTTACTAGACTTTGTTTTGTGAGGTTCTATTTGGGGAAACATAACTTATTTAGCCTGAATATGTTAGCTATTAGGATATAAATAAGGGAATTTAGGTTTGGCAATTAGATTAAGTACTTCCTTCTCCCATGTTACCCTCCTTCCTCTCTCTCTCCCATCAATAAATTTAAAATCTTTATATGCTTCCTCCTGTCTCCCTCCCCTTTCACAATCCCACCATTACAGTACGGAAAGTTTATTTAATCATGGTTGATGGGGGATAACTGCAATATTGTTGCACCTGACCTATTTGCTTATAGGATATAAGCTATCTATTAAACCTTGGATATAAACCAGGGATTTGTTGTAATTTTTAATTATGTTTTCTTTTATTTTGGGGAAAGGTGTGATTCATATGTTATTTGGGTGACTTGTTTAGTGAATTCTTAAATGAATAACCTAGTCTATTGCTGTTTTTTATTTTAATTTTTGTTTAGTTTATTAATAAAATTCATCTGCAAACGTCCCAGCCCCTCTCCACCTTCCCCAATCACAGAAGGCATCATCCAGGAGACAGGCATGTTCATACAAATTGTCTTTCATGTTTTACACCTTTCAGGTCACTCTCTGGAGGTAATATTCACAATTCATTCTTCTAGTATTAATTCTGTTGTTGTGTATTGTTTTTTAAAAGAGTTAGTGAATTAGAATATTATTTTATGCTACCATAAAGTTATGTGAGTGCTTGTATATAGAACTATATCTGGGGCAGTATTTATTCTCCTGAGTGGAGATTTGAAATTATTCTAAAAGTCCATAGATTAAGATTTTTTAAAAGCAGTTTTAGAGAAAGATATCACCATAACCTGGGCCAAGAAAGCAGACTTTCTAGAAGAGATGCTATGAAGAACATAATGACTCCCAGATGGATTAAAAATATAATAGCAATAGAGGATGTCCCCCCAAAACAGACACATGTTATGAGTCTCTGAGCAAGCCTTTGAACATAACAAACTAAACTGTGGGAGGTTGAACCCTCCATCCACTTCTGTCCTTCCCATGCACTAATATTTTATTTTGATTGTAAAACTCTTGTATCAGAAAAAGGGAATGCTCCTAAATAGTTCCTTGTCAATGAACGTATTAATATTTTTTAATATGTTAAGATACACCTATATGTAGTTAGACTTTCCATGAAATGCATAATAACTTTGGGCCCTTATGCAACCTGGAGAGATTAGCCTGAAATATATAGATATTATATATGGACTGATTCATTAGGGAGACAAACATGTCTCCCAACAAATTAGAGGGATTATTACACCAGTTTGCATCCATTTTTCTTGGTACCTTAAGAGCAGTCTGGGGTGTTAAAAGGAAAGTTTCATATTGAATTTGAAAACACATCCTCTAGTGATTTGGATTTAGGTTCAGCCCCCATCCCTTGACTGGATTAAGAACAAGGTTCTTCAGGATTCTTTGTATAAGGGGCTCCTTGGCATCTCAGAAGATGCTTGCTTCCTTTCTCACATGACTCCTGGTGTTCAGAAAGCTGGCCTTTGTAAAAATTAATTAGTGAGCTATAAAATAAAATATTTAGATGGAAAAACTGTTCCAATATAGATTCAAAACGTTTCAAAACTGTTTAACTCACCAATCGGGTTCAAACTGCTTAGATACTTTCAATAGAGGTAATCAAAAGTATCCTCAGTGATGAAGTGAAGCTCAAATGTGAACTTCCCTTCAGGGCCAGGAGCAAGGACGCTAAAGAGACTCTTATTATAGACATAAAATGTTTATTTAAATATATAAGGATAAATAAAGTATTTATAATTCTAAGGGATTCTAAATCCACCCAAATAAACTCCCAGGTTCTGTAAGGAACTGCTTCTCCTGTGTTTCACAGGCTACATTAATCCTCCCTGATCTGATTAATCCAAATTTATACTATCTAAATAAAAACTACCACTAATATCCTTATAAATCTTAACTTCATCTTCAAATTATAAAATAGCAAAGGCTAGCTAGTCTTAACAGACTCAGAGTCCAAACCAAAGACCAGGTTATTCTTTGGTCTTCTCAGATATAAACCAATCCATAAAAACCACAATAGATATTCAATAGTGTTTCCCAAGTTGGGAAAGGAAAACACTGAGCTCCTTCAGGCCTTTCCCTCAGACAGAGAGAGAGGCAAAGATGTTGCCTCCTCCAGCCCTGAGAGAAAGTCTCTGAGAGTGTGTCTCTGCCAACTGCCAGAGCCCAACTCCCAACTGCCAGAGAGAATAATTGACATAGAAAAACGGTTATAACTGTCACTTCTGAAATTAACACGCTCTCTCAGCTCTGCTTCAAACTACACTTCTTTTCTCAAGCCAGCCACTTTACTTCTTATCTCTAATCTAATAAAACAATACTTATTTTCCAATATCATCCTTACACCTTTGACCCCATTCTGAGGTCAAGTCTGTCCAATCAGAGAGACTCAAAAAAAAGTGACAGCATGAAGGATAAAAGTTTTGGATTGAGGAGGTTCTTGGGGGCTTTCTGGCCAAGCAGCAAGATCGAACAGAGATGTGAGGTGAGCACCAAGCTCAGAATAGCTAGGGAAGAAGGTGTGTGACTGGACATATACCTATATGCCTTTTCTTTCTCCAGGTTGCTTTTTACTATTTAATAAATGATTATAAATTTATGTATAGGCTCCAGAGAATTTTAATTGTAGAAGTTCAAATGAGATCATATTTGTAAAATCACTTAGCACACAGTGTTTGCCTCATAGCAGATGCTACATAATATTAGCTATTATTATTACTATTATTACTCAAGTCACTTAAATTCTCTAGACCTTAGTTTCCTAATCTGCAAAATGATGTGGTTAGATTAGGTGACCTTGGAGTTCCCTTCAGCTTTAAAAATATGCTATTTACAAATAGGATTATCTGGAGGAACTATATTTTTATAAGGGATCCCTCTTTGACTTGTTTTCTGCCATAGATCTGATTCATAAAGGTCTACACTATTCAGCATCTCTCAGACCCCATGTATCATAGCTGTCATAGGTGCTGAAATACCAAGTGCACTCTGATAAGTAAATATACAGTGGAGTCATCTTTTATATGACATAATTTACATAGTCTGCAATCATAATTAAGGTAAAAGGGATCATTGTTACTGATATTTCCATTCTGGAAAGGTATGTCATAATTATACCTCAAAGTTATAGAAAACATTTCTAGCTCTTTCCCTCATACTGTTTATTATTTTCAGCTGCTGTTGGAATACTATTTCATATAGCTTTTCTCTCTTTTGTCCTTGATAAATTAGGAGACAGTTATGAAGCTTTTTCTCTTACTTTTGCCTAAGCACTTTATAAAAAGCTTAAAGCAAACATTTTAAAAGTCTGCTTTTCCTTGGCAATTTATTTTTCTAATTGATGAAATTAAAATAAGAGCGACAAATTAGCAGAGCTTGATCTCAGGTACAGAGATCAGAATGAATAATCCTGGTAATGAAGTCCTAATTGGTGTCTGCATGACTCTGTGATTAGGAGCATTACATTATTGATTTAGCTTTTGATGCTAGTCTCAGAACAACACAACAGCCCTTTAAATTTCCCTTCTCAAATACTTTCTGCCCACTTAAGCACAAAAAAGGAAACTACTTGTTATAGCCTGTGTTCTCAACCAAAGTCTGTCTTTGTAGCCTCTAAGAAGTGGGATGGAGGGGACCGGGCTGGTTTGACCTGGGCTTCTCTAATCCAGAGTTGGGAATGGCACATTATCTCTCAGGAAACTAGATCCTGAAGAAGCAGTGAGATTGCAAACAAATCGTTCAAAATGACCTTGAAGTTACCCAGGAGAAATTAACTGTCAGAAGTCTAAAAATTCTAGGAATATTCACTATATATTTGAAATGCCAATAATAATAATGTCTTATTTTGCATGTTAATAAATCAACAAATATTTATTAAACTCCTATTATATGCCAAGCATTCTTTTGGTCACTTGGAAGACAAGCACAAAGAAGGAAGCAATTCATAATTGCAATGTCTATATTCTAATGGGAGTGATAAAAAGTTCATGTAAAAACATGTCTGGTTACCTGTGTAACCTTGAAAAGGAAGTTATATTCTTCTCATATTTAAAATGAGGATCCTGGATTACAAGGTTTCTACAGTTCCTGCTAACCTTAGGTATAATCTTGGGAATTCCACACCCAGGGCATTTTCCAGGAAATCAAGATCACATCATGAAAAAAAAATTGATTTAATACTCAAAAATCTGCTTTTTAGAATCTAATTTTGTCCCTTTTCTCACTAAAACACATTCCTTTTAGTAGAAACCATTTCATGTAACAGACTGCATTGCTTGTTCTCATCATGAGTTTTCCATTCTCTTAACCTGGCCTCAGTGCATATGTGGGAGTAGAAATGTTTTCCCTTCAGTGTCCTTATTGTGTTGGCCATTCGGTCATTTGAATACTGCTCCCTAAAATTCTGTTAATTTGCTTTTCCATTGGCAATCCTGATGGTTGCTCTACCAACAATCTCCCTTAATAGAAGCCACATTCTTTATA
Organism: Monodelphis domestica; assembly: GCF_027887165.1. NCBI lineage: Eukaryota > Metazoa > Chordata > Mammalia > Didelphimorphia > Didelphidae > Monodelphis > Monodelphis domestica. Next base: position 615,678,712 of record NC_077227.1, read on the forward strand.
TTTTTGAGAAACAATGAGTGTCATACAAAAGGCAATACTACTACAAGACTAAGAAGATTGGAGCTTTAATTCTGGACACATTCTTCATAGCTGTTCTAGCAGAAGTTTCTGGCAAACCAGAACTCACCTGAACTGTAGGTTCCTCATTCACGAAATGAAAACTGTTAGTCCTGTGCTGTGCAGTTCACAAAGAGCTACATCAAAATCAATTTTAAAAAAATGTTTTTAGTATCTACCTTTTTCTGTGTGAAATGAGAAAATACATGTTAAAAGAACAAAAATGAAATATTATGATGAGAAAGGTTATTATTATTATGGAGATAGCATATAAACACAAATAGCAGCCTTAAATGAATTTGAGTTAAATTTTAGCAAGAACACAGTTGAGTTGGATAGCATCCTGAATGGGCTAACCAGAATGGTGAAGTTTCCTCATTTTAATTTTTCAAGTTAAAGCTGAACAATCACTGATTAGATATGTTGTAGAAAGGATTCCTTTTCAGATATAAGCTGGACCAAATGTACCTAAAGTCTCATTCAATTCTGACATTCTATAACATTGTTCTATATTGCTAGGCCTGAAAAAAACATACCCTAGTGTACAAATAAATTGTTAATAATAATAGTCATTAATATATCATTTTATATATTTTAAGTTTGTTTGATCTGCACAACAACCTTTCAATAGAGGCTACTATTATCTCCATTCTGTTAGTCCAAGGAAATGAAGTTAGTAAGTGTCCAAGACAGGATTCAAACTCTAATGCTTCTTTACAAGATTGAGAAGGTATGGCTAGATTGTAGTTCATCTGAAAAAAAGTTTTAATAAACTGAAATCACAGTATAAATCAACTATATGGTACAGAAACATAAGAAAGCTGGTGTTATAGAGAATTCATCTCCAGAAATGAAAAAAACACTATTTCTTTGTACTCTGCTCTCATAAGACTGTAGCTGAAATACTGTGTTCAACTTAGGGTACCCTAATTTTTGAAACATCATTAATAAACAAAAAGCTCTTTTAGAAGAGTAACCAACATGATAAATATAAATGAAATAATATTCTGAGGACTGGTTGAAAGAGTCTAGACTATTTCACCTGAAGAAAAGACTTGGGGGAGAAGAGAAGGAAACATCATGGTCATCTTCCAGTATTTGAAGACCTTTAACTTAGAAGAGATATTATATTTATTCTATTTGATTCCAGAAACAGAAACAATAGGTGGAATTCCTGATTTGGATTCATCCCCAGTTCCCTCAACTAGAAACTGATCCTTATAATTCAGTAATTCTGACTATGTTCCAATTACCAGATCTTCCTTAAACCAAATAGATTGCCCACTTTCCTTTGTGTTCTTCTATGGCCTGTTTCCTGACTCTCCCTGGATAGTCTATTCCAAACTGTGCAGGTTCTGTCTTGTCCCTATGTCAATTTGAATAGTTTTGTCACTGACCAAAGTGGTTATTACATTAGTGAATTTTCTTCTCTTACCACACCTGTGACAGTATCATATAATGGGAAAAAAACTCTCAACCAAGGAGACATCAGTTCTAATCATACCCCTGATGTAGCATGTTCCAAATAATTCCTTAACCTTTCTGTCATTCAATTTATTCTTTTGAAAACTGAGGTAATGGCAATTGTATTTTCTATTTTATAGGGTCATTGTCAAGCACTTATTTTGTTAACCTTAAAGGTTATAAAACTGAGTGATTGTATTATTACTTTTTACCTTGATACAAAGAAGTTGTGTTGTTATGAAGACAGCAAGAACATCATTAGAGATGTGAGGGGACGTTATAACTAATTATATAGATGAAACTCGGTGTGTTTAGAAGAAAATAATTGAGTAGAATAACACAAAAGTAAGGATTAAAGCTTATCACAATAGAATTTATATTTGGAGGTCAATTGTGTTTCTGGTAGACTTTCCATCTGCATAAGGAGCTCAGTACTGTTTTTTTTACCTTGGTGACTCATAATTTTCTCCTTAGGTCACTGAGATAAGATTTAGGGAAAGATTAAATATTCAAGTATTCATAAATATAGGATTAATTCAAAAGTGGTTAATTTGTCACAGGGATTAAGCTCATGTATCTAGGGCCTTTATCAATGCTTTCAAAACACCAGGGAGTTAGCCTGATACAGCTCAATACACTCAAGAAAAACACTATGGGGCTAGTTGATTATTTATTAAGAAATTATATACTTCTAGGTTGAAAGGAACCTTAAGATATTATCTATGCAAAATTACACAAAGCCATTCCAGGACAATGATGATGGGCCACTAATCTATTTTTCAAAAACATCTAGAAAAGAGAATGACAGATTTTTAATTATGAAAGCAAAATTACCTTAAAAATACAGCTTGCAACATGAAAGATTCCGGATAAACTCAGTTTCTTCTCAAATCACATCAAGAACAAGAAAAAAGTTCCAAATAAATCACAAGACCCACCTTAAAATTCAATAAGTGAAAAGATTTTATATAAGGTGAATTTAAAGAAAAAATCATAATTAAAAAGGGACAAGAAAACTGAAAACACACTACTAACTAAGACCATTGTTCTAAGTCAGCATGGAGGGGTAGGAGCAAAATTTACCATGTACTGAAATCACCAATAGCTATACATTCAAGCATATGATGATAATTTCAGCAACTAAAAAGCCAAAAGAAATGTTGAAATGTGTCTGTTTGTGTGTGTGTGTGTGTGTGTGTGTTTGTGTGTATGTGTGTGTGTGTGTTGGAATTCCTAATGAAGTCCAAATGAATAGGTAAACATAAGAAAATTCATAATACAATAAAGAAACACTAAGAGTTAAGAGAACCCAAGGATATTATTCTAGAAGAGCACAAATCAGCAACAATTACATGTAGGACCACAGAAAAGATAACAAATTGGTCATAAAGACTTGAGAGTGAACTATAAAAATAAAAGAAAGAAGAAATGAAGAAATAATGAGTCAGATTATAACTGTTAGGGGAATAATTGCAGAACAAAAGCTAGACTGGCTCACTGAAAGACTGAACACCCTGAAAAACAGAATGGAGAACATATGATCCCCAAATTTAATGATATAATAACCTTCAAAAAATGTAAAGGTAAAATACTGAAGAAAAAAAACTTCATTCCTTAGCAACAATTAAAATAACTAACATGGAAGACAGAGCCTAGAGATCAGTTTTGAAAAATTAGGTTCCCTGGAAAGTATTATGGGAGTTTAAAAAGATTCCAAGAATTACTGTATCTAGTTGGCAAAATTAAAATAAACTTCAGAGGTCAACTGCCTAAAAACTCTAGCTCCTACCATGTAATATATGCAAAAATGTAATTAGTGAATTCCAGAGATTCTAGATCAAACGTGGAGGGTGGAGGGAACAAAATGCTAATAGCCAAAAAGATAAATCACATAGTGAAGAAACACAATCAGAATAATAAAAGATTATAAACCCCATATGAAAAAAGAAAGGAAAAAGAACAAAGTTTCAAAAGTAGAGGCCAATAAGCTTGAATTTATTCCCTGAGGAACAATTACAATTAGAATGAATCATTAAGGAAATAGTTGGTGAACATTTGGAAAAGGAAACAATGACTACAAAGTTATTTTGGTCTCATGACAAACAATTATGGTAGTCTAGCCTCACTTTATTTTTTGATAGGATTGCTAAACCAGTAAATGAAGGAAATGTTGTGGATATAATTTATCTAGATGTCAGGAGCAGCCTGATGATTTCAGAGGGTCCTCAAAGGAGATAAGAAGAATGACTATAATAAAACGGTGACAGGAGGGCCCAATTGCTGATAGCAAGTAAGGCAACTTTATTGAGAGTCACTATTAATTTTATAGAGGGAGAGAAACAAGCTGAGGCTTCAGCATAAACTTTCCACATCCACAGTAACATGTAATGATTAACAGAGAGATCTGAAGTAATTACAATACAATCTGCTATATATTGGTGATTTATAGGGCATATGTTATTCAGGGGTCTGAGAAGTGGGGGGTATTTCCATAGATTACTTGATACATACACAAAGTTTCCCTGTGTTACATGATATATACACAAGGTTTCCTTTGGTTACATTGATACTTACACAAGGTTTGCCTGGGTTACATATACCTTCAGGGATTTCTTGGGATATTATACACAAACATGCCCTAGATAGAGAAGGAGAGAAGAGAGGGAAAATGTGACTGAGGACTTTCTGCTTTATGGACATGAACTTTGTTTAAGGGTCTCTTGGACCCAAGCTTTTCTTGAGAGTCTCAGCCTGCTCTATTTAGATTTTAAGAATGCTTTTGATAAAATATTTTCTTCTAGGCTTTTGGAAAAGATGAAGAGAAATTTCTATTGGAAGAAGCTGAAGAGAGGAAGTAGAGAGGATTCAGATCAGATTGTTTTAAGTACACATAATTTGTACTACCTTAATTCCCTTTTCTGCCCATTTCTTTTTCTTCTTAATGAATACAATAAAAGTGAAAGGGTGAGAGTACAACATAATAGGAGGGGCAGGAAATGAGTTTTTAATAACCATGAAAATCATTAAGGTAAATTTGACCCCATGCTTAATGGATGAGGGAGCAAACCTTGACAATTTGTTGCCCACAAAATGGATAGTTAAAACTTAAGGATTCAAATAGAGTTAAAATAAGGTATTAGAGTAGAATCTACTGACATGGGTAAATTAAATTTAAAATAGAAGTGATTATAATGAGCTCAGATAAAATAAAAATAAAAATAGACATAGTTAAAGGATATCATCATGAAAATTCCTATTCTTAACAATATCATAGAAAAGTAAATAATAGATTATTAAATATATTGCTGAATATTACAGTATCTAGTTACTTAAAAGGTAAAGGTAACTGAACTTCATGGAGAAGAGGAAAAACAATAATATTAATGGACTTCAGTGTGTTTCTTTCAGAGCTAAAAAAATTCAACAAAAAAATAAGAAAGATACACAGATTGAGATACACAAATTGAATAGAAAAATAAGAAAGTAGTTGTCTCAACAGCATTTTAGAAAAATTGGGTAGGATTTACCTTAATTAATTAACAATACATATATTTCATTTTTTCAAGAAATGTTTAAAGAAGATGAAACAGGTCTTGAGTAACTAAAAGTAAAATAAATAAAATAAAATAAAATAAAAGTAACTAAAATAAATAAAGATGATAGAAATATTAAACATATACTCTATACACCATAATATAATAAAAATAAATCATTAATAAAGGAAAATGAAGAATGCATTCACATTAAATGCAAACTCAACAATATGATCCAAAAGAATAAGAGGGTCAAAAAACAAATCACAGAAACCAAATATAATCATATCAAAGAAAACTATAACAATGAGTCAATAAACTAAAATTAATGATATTGCCAATAATAATCCTTAAGTTAAATTTATACTTACACATTTATTCATAATAAGAAAGATGTCAATGAATTGACATTACTATAACTGAAAAAAAATTAATTATACTCCCATAAACACACAAAAAGTTCTGAAAATTAGAGGAATACAATTGAATTTTTAAATTAATCTTTTTTTCAAAATACCAAAATTACAGAAAAATCATTTGTTCATTTTATTTTTAAAAAGGCATTGAGGAAAACCAAATCACTGAAGTAAAAATTAAAAGAGAGAATTCATTACAAATAAAGAGACAATTTCATAACAAATGAAGAAAGCCATCAGAATTACTATACTTATAACTACATAACAAAAACACTGGAAACTGAAATGAAAATGGTGGTTTATAGAATTATGGTATTCATAATTTAGCTGAATAAAAATACAGATTTTAACAACCTCACTTCAAAAACAGAAATTATAAAACAAAACAAAAGCAAAATAACTAGAAATTGACCCAACCATAAATTAAATTGCAAAGGAGTTCCAAAGAATTACTTTTGAGGATAGCTTGGTGGCACAGTAGGTCTTGGAGTCAAGAAGTCTTTAATTTACAGCCAGTCTCAGAAATGATCTGTGTAATCCTGAGTAAGTCACTTAACCTCACTTTGCCTCTATTTCTTCATCTCTAAAATGAGTATAATAATAGCATGTACTTTTCCAGAGTTGCTATGATGATAGAGTAAGATAATTTGAAAAGTGCTTAAAAATTAAAGTTCTAGATATTACTCATAACATTGTTATTATATCAAATGCCATGTTATTATAAATGCTAGCTCTTGCAATTATCATCATCATCATTATTAAAAGAAGGTAAGCATCATCTTAAATTTTATCCCTGATTTTAATTTGTTCTACAAAAAGAAAACAGTCCATGGTCAGATTAAATTTTCATTCTTCTTCCACCAAAAACTACAGAGTTGTTTTCAAATAAGTAGTTATAGCAGTTTATGCTCAATTTTTTTTTTACTTTTTTTTCTTTTTTTGTTAAAGAATCAGTTTTTTGGAGAAATTTTATAAAGCTAAATTGACAGCTTCTGGTTGCCTAGAAACAGGGATTATTTTTAAATGCTCTAGCTGATAATTAACCCTACCAGGATCTAACACAATTCAATTCATTTAGATTCAATTCAATCCAACAAAATTTTTTCAGTGCCACTATGCAGAACTCAATGATAAATACTACACATGTAAATAGAAAAATATGAAGAGAAAATACTTTAATGTTAAGTAACTGAGGCTAAGACCTCAAAAAAGAAAAGAATATCACATGTTCACAGAAAAGTATAATACTAGATAATATATACTATATAATACTATATATACTATATAATAATACTAGATAATAAATATAATACTAGATAAGGAGTACAGAGAATAAAATGGCAAAATATTCTAGGAATATTTGAGGAAAGAAAGAGGATTAACAACAAGATAATTCAGGAAATCCACCTAAAGGAAGAGGTATAGAAGATAAGCAAGAAAGGAAGATAAAAATTCTCAAAGGCAGATTTTAGGTGATAGGCTATTTTAGGACTATTGGATGGTTGTGTAAATGAGCAAAAGTGGGAAATGGAATTGAGTTTCAGGAACAGGTTGGTCTTCTTGTGTTCCTTTATGAAGGAAAATTATGGAAAATGTGCCCAGAAAGAAAAAATGAGTATAATGTAGGTGACTCCCCATTCCCATGGAAAATAATATTTTGCCTGGGGGCAGCAGGGAACTAGTGAAAGCGTTTAAGCTGAGGAATGAAATGATTTAGCTCTATGCCTTAAGAAGATTATTACTGACAGTTATGAGAAGACAGTTTGGAGAAGGAAGACTTGTCTCTTCCTTTCTACTGTTTCATTCTCTAATATCTACCAATGTGCCCATGTCTGCCCTATCCAGAAAAACCCTTACCTAGCAATTCCATTCTGTCATTCATAGCTAAAATCCTTAAAAAGGTCAATTGCAAAGGATATCTCCACTTTCTCCTCACCTCACTCTCTTCTTGACCTCTTACAATCTCTCTTCTGACATCCTTCCACCAAAACTGCTTTCTCCAAAGTTACTGTCTTTTTAGTTGCCAAATCCAATAGTTTTTTCTCAATCTTCATTTCTTTTATCTTTCTGTAGCCTTTGACATTGATGATCACTGTCTCTTCTTTGATATTTTTTTCTCTATAAGTTTTGAATATACCAGTCTTCTGGTTTTCCTCCTAGCTATGTGACTCAGTTCCTTCTCTGTTGCCTGTGGTGGATTATCCTCCAAATCATATCTTCTACCAGAGGTATCCTTTAGGGCTCTGTCCTCAGCCCCCTTCTATTCTCCCTCTATAATACTCCATTTGGTAGTCTCATAAGCTCCCATGAATTTAATTACCATCTCTTTGCTAATAGTTCAAAAAATCTTACCCCAAACTCTCTGCTTGCCTTCCATTCTCACATCTTTTAGACATGCCTTTCAGATATCTCAATCTGGATGTCCAATAGACATCTTAAAAAGAGTGTGTCCACAACCAAACTCATTTTTTTCCCCAAAAACTTTTCCCCCTACTTACTATAGAGGGAATTATCCTCCTAGAACCTCTGAAGATTGGATTTAGCTATCTCCTGATAGTAACAATGAAGGTACTTGGTTCTTCCTTGACAGTGAAGATTAAATTGTAATTCCCTGTCTATCTTTAGATTTTAATCCCCAAAGTGTTAACTTTAAAGTAGATCTACCCATTTTAACTACTGTGAATTTTAGATTTACTCCACCCTGCTTAGTCTAATAAACAGGAATGTGTTGAGAAGGATGGCCCATGACAGACATGTGCTAGCAAATGACAAATCAGAAACAACTGACAGACCCCCCTGGGCTGTTTTAAGTCAAGCTTAAGCTACCATTGGTACATGTGAGATGCAGGAAGTGATGTAAAAAATGGTCTATATATTTTGTGTCACTTCCTCTCTCTGGGTCTTTTCGCAGAGTGGTGGCTCTGGCTCTTGTGGGCAGTGGAGGCATCTTGGTGTGGCTGTAGCTATTGTCTGGGTTTGGCAGTGAGCGTCCTTAGTGCAGTGACTGGGAGAAGCTCAATATCATGGGTCAGGTGAGGTGTCTTCCCTGAACTCTCTCGGAGTTTAGGCTGATTCCTTTTTTTTCTTTACCTTTCCTAAAAATGCCATCCTCCTAGGAGGCCCCTCATCTTGAAGGAGGCCTCATGGCTGGAAGGTCTCTGAACTCCCCTTGGCTCAGGTTAGGCCAGAGAAATCTTATATCCTCTTCTCTCTCTTCTTCTTCTTCTTAATTCCTTTCCTCTTTATTAATTAAACCACCATAAAATTCCCAAACTGACTTGCGTATTTTTATTGGGGTTTGAATTAATCCCTGGTGACCATAAGGATAATATATTAGTCAAAAACCCCTAAATTTACCCCTTACACTACAAAAAGGTGCTAACTACCAAAAAGGTGTTAACTAACTACAAAAAGTGTGAAAACCCATTTTATACATTAAGTGGGTAGCCTTGGAGAGGAGCATCTGCTGTGATTGGTAGACATAAAATTTAGGGGAGGTGACACAAGAGAAAAAGGTCTTTAAATAGAGGAAACAGAGGCACACAAACAAGAGTTCTGCAGTCACTTGGAGTTGGACTGGATAGAACAGTCACTCAGGTTTGGAGTGAAGAAGAGTCACTCATAGGAGAGACTGGAAGACAGACACTTGAGGAGAGACTGGAGGGCAGACACTCAGACTTAGAGTAAAGACACTTGGCTGTGGAACTGGACCCCTGGAGGAGCTCATGCAGGAGACCTCAGACTGCTTTCCTTTTAGACTATCACTGTGGTGAGTGTAAAGGCTGACTTAGTTCCTTGCCCTTTCTGGAGGTGTGAACTTCTAAGAAAGGCCCATCCCCTTGAGACTCCTTTTCCCTGATTAGGGCCTTAGAATTTCTACCTGGCTCAGAGGAAGCCTGAGTTTTCTTTCTCTCTCTCTCTTACTTAATATCTTCCCTCTATTGTAAAAATAAATTACCATAAAACCATTTACTTGAGTAATTCATTTTGGGATTTAGAAATTAAATCCCTGGAGACCACCAATTAACTATTAAGTCCAAACAATAAATCTAACAATCCTCAGGTTTGCAATAAATCTAGTAGTTAGCCTGAATTCCTCATTATCTCACATCCCACACACCACTCTACACCCTATTGCCAATGCCCATCAATGTCTTCTCTATAACATCTTAAATATGCCCCCTTCTCTCTTCTGACACTGCTACCTCCTTAATGCAGGTCTTTATCAACTCACACCTTGATTGTTGCGATAACTATCTGATGATGGGTTGACCTGCCTCAAATGTCTTTCTACTACAATCTATCCTATTTCAGCCACTAAAGTGATTTTCCTAAAATAAGAATCTTATCATGTCATTCCCTCTACTCAATAAGGTTCAATAGCTTCATATTACCCTTGAGGTAAAAACTTATCACACCAATATAGAACTCCAAGCTAAATTATAGCTTTATTGAGAGGAGGCTTACCTCATAATAAAGTGGTACCTTGATCACATCAGAACCAAAGACAACAAGCCATAGGAGATGGTCATTTTTATAGAGACATAGTGACAGTCATTCAAAAATAGAAAAAGGTGCTAAAATCTCTCACACAGGCAGTAATTGTAAAATTACTGTAAAATTACATCCAATTGGATGGTAACTTATTATTATTTTTGCTGACCTTTTAAAGGCCTTTACATTCTTGGCATCTTTTACTGACAATATTAGGAGTTAGCAGTTTAGAGAAACAAGAGGGACCCTCTTTCTGAGTGAACATCTTGGGCTTTTAATCAAAGCAGGCCTCTACCCTTTGACCAAAAAGAATGCAAACATGATTTGATACCACCTTAAATTGTAACTTTCTTAGCTCATCCTTATAATTTTTATAATGCAAATGTATCACTTTGGCTATTCACTCAAAACTAATGATTATGTTATTAAAACAATCATAAGGGTTAATACTATTATAATCATAAAAGAGGGTAGGAGGTTTCATGCTCACACCCTCAGGAAAAAAAATATTAAATGCTCTGCTTGGCATTCAAAGTCCTTCATAATTTACCTCCATTCTACCTTTCAAAACTTTTTATATCTTCTTCCTTCCATGAATTCTTTGATTCAGTGACACTGACCTCCTAGTTGTTTCATAAACAAGATTCTCCATCTCTCATCTCTGGGCATTTTCTCTAGCTCTACTCTATACCTGGAATACTCTTCTACTTCAGTTCCAACAAAGCGACCTCCTTGGCTTCCTTTAAGTTCCAATTTAAATCTCACCTTCCATAGGAACCCTTCCCCAACCTTTTTACTTCTTTGCCTCCATTGTGCTTTCTATTTATCCTGTATTGCTTTGTGTACATGTTACTCTCTGATTGTAAGCTCCTTTAGGGCAGGGATTGTCTTTTGAAACTTTATATATCCCCAGGGCAGTGATGGGATATGCCCCACCCCTCTTTACCCCACCGAGGGGAGGGAGAAAGTGCTCCCATTGGGCTGTTGGGCAGAAGGGTGGGAGATGTGAAAAAATATCATTAGGTGTGTGGAGAGGGGAAGGGGAGCAGTTCCACCTGTAAGAAAGAAATTACTACACCAGAGAGATATTGGCAAGCAAATGGAAGAAATGGAATTTTAAGGAACTGTCAATCAACCAGAAGGAAGGAAGATTCCAATAGAATCTGATTAGAAGGCAGTTGAGAAAACCAGCAGCTGAACTGAGACTTTACTTCCTGCTGACTGGGAGGAAAGGAGGCTGAGAGACAGGCTTGTTCTGAATTCCTGGCTACTCATTGACTTAATATTGAAAAGATTGGAGCTCAACTCTGAAGAATCTTTTCAGTTTATCAACAATATCCCCTCATAGACAAAATAACTTTATTTCCCTGTATTGAACCCCATAGATTAGAAAGACATTAACTTCTCTCTTCCCTCTCCCTTCTCCCTTAATTCCCCTAAATTTAAGAATAAAACCCCTTTCAGATAAGAGCTACAGTGTGAGATTAGTCCTTTGAAACTTCTAATAACTTACCATATTGAGAAGAGTCATTAAGATCAACTGAGAGGACAGTTGTGGACAGGAAGTGGGGTGGGAGGAAGGAGTGCAAACGCTGGTCTTTCCTCTAACTTATTCCCTGGTGTTATTGCTCCTACACCTCTCTGCTATCACAAATATCCTAATAGGAGCCTCTATTACACACTCAAGTCCTTCTGCCTTTCTAGCAATGAAATATGGGTGGGAGGCGGAGGGAGGGTAACAGAGTGCCCACAGAAAGCTCTCTGTGTGCCATCTTTGGCACCAGTGCCATAGGTTCACCATCACTACACTAGCACACTGCTTGACACATAGTAGTCACTTAATAAATATTGATTGATTAATTGGCATACAATCAGGAAGGACTAGCAACCTATTAGATATGGGGAGAAAAGACAAGAAGTAAAGCCAAGAAAGATACAATGATAATGCTGTGGTCATCCAAGTGATTGGGAGTATGGTGATATAATTAACATAAATTAAGAAGTTTGGAAGAGGAGAGTTTTGATGGAAGGAGTATTTTCTAGTGATGCTGGAAAGCTAGCTTGGGGCTAAGTTTTGTAGGGTTTATAAAGGTTTCTGATGGACAAAGGGATGAGAAATTTAAAAGGAATGAGACATAGTTTCCTATTTCAGCCTCTTTAAAAAGGCATTACATAAAAATGTATCTAGAAAATAAGGATTAAATGAAAAGTTTTGAAACATCATAAATATCTAAAAAGCTAGATTTTATTTTTTTTTCTCCTGAAGTAGAAAAGAAGGCTGCTAGTAAGTCCAGTTAAGTGGAAGGGAGCTCAAATTTTAAAGAGTAAATGGAATCTAGAAACTAATTGGAAATCAAAACCTGCTAGCAAAATTCCATGCTTTACTGGTAGAACAAAATAAAAGTTTCATAGGGTAGATTATAAGTAGATATAGTGAATCCTTGGGCATTCTGTGATCACACTCTGGTGTTTGCTTAACTAGAGGACTGTTTTTAATGGATAGTAGTCATTAGAGATAAGAGGACTACTTGCAATTGAGGCAAACTTTATATGATTATCCCCAACAACTAAGCTTTAACCTGTCAGAAGCTCCAATGAAGTTTTAAAGGGAGATATGTCTAACTAGGAGGAAAATACTTTTTTGCTCATAGGTGATCAAATTGGAAAAGGGAAACGTTTCCTGTTTATGTAAATAATTACTACTTAGTACTGGACTTTTTCATTATTTAGAGACAATTATAAGGCATTTGTTTTATAAATAAAGAGAAGTATAAATACTTGAAAGACGGTGAATTTATGTCTTTTGAACTCCCTCAGATTTCCAATCCTCTCAATCTTCTCCCACTGACCTCCTCCCTTTAAATGGACTAAAAGCCTCTGGTTTTTATAGCATAGTCATGCTATGAAGATCACCATCTAGTGTTGAAATAAGCAAACCTCATGTCTTGATTTCAAGGTTTGGGATAGCTTAAGAGGATGGCTCTAAAATATGAATGTTATTATCCATAAAGAAATCATTGCATTGTAATGCATTGGCGTTATGTTCCAGATATATAAAAATTAATCTATTTTAAAGCTTTTGTACAAACAAAACTAATCTTACCAAGATTAGAAGGGAAACAAAAAAACTGGGGGGAAATGGTATGACAAACTTCTCTTATAAAGGTCTAATTTCTCAAATTTATAAAGAAGTAAGTAAAATTTATAAGAATACAAGCTATTCCCCAAATGGTTATATGACCAAGCACATTTCAGATGGAGAAATTAAAGCTATTGACAATCATATGAAAAAAGTGTTCTAAATCACTCTTGATTAGAGAAATACAAATTAAAACAACTCTGAGGTACCGCCTCACATGTATCACGTTGGCCAAAATGCTAGAGGGGATGTGGCAAAATTGGGACACCAATGTCCTGTTGGTGGAATTGTGAACTAATTCATCCAGGCTGGAGGGCAATTTGGAACTATACCCAAGGGGCTACAAAACTGTGCATACCCTTTGATTCAGTAATACCAATACTGGGTCTATATCCCAAAGAGATAATAAAAAAGGGGAAAGGACCTACCTGTACAAAAATATTTATAGCTGCTCTTTTTTGTGGTGGCAAAGAATGGAAATTGAGGGAATGTCCTTCATTTAGGGAATAACTGAACAAATTGTGGCACATGTTGGCAATGTAATATTATTGTGCTATAAGAAATGATAAGCAAGATGATTTCAGGGGAAAAAAAGCTGGAAAGATCTGTGGAACTGATGTAGAGTAGAAATAATCAGAACTGGGAGAACATTGTACACAGTAACAGCAATATTGAACAATGATTATCTGTCAAAACTTGGCTACTCTCAGGGTCAATCCTGAAAGACTTATGACAGGGAATGCTATCCACCACCAGAGAAAGAACTGTTGTAGTCATCTTTCACATCAGTGTATTTATGGTTTTATATTGGGATTTGGGTTATGTATGAGTTTGTTCTTATAAAAATGATCAATATGGAATTGTGTTTTGCATGACAATAAAACATGAAAAAATCATCTATTTTATAGATTAATAATGTGTCAATTTCTTTATTACCATATAATTCTGCAATGTCATATATTACGTGGTGTGTGTGTGTGTGTGTGTGTCTGTGTGTAGATAAGTATTTTTGCAATTAGGAAGACATGGGTCTAAATCCCACCTCTAAGACTACTGAATGTATGATTCTAAGGTCACATTTAACCTTTCTACACCATAAGACATATTTAACAAGCCATAGATAGATTGAGATCCATGTTGATAGTTTCTCCCCAGAAATTTTTAGAGTAATGACTTTATAGCTTTCATTCCTTTCAAATTTCTGTTAACTGACACCACCACCAACAGATGCTGCATTGGGAAAAATGTAGGTCTCCTTGGAATAGTCCATTGTTTCACTGAGTCTTCTTCATACTTCTTTGATTAAAATTAACTACTTAGGTTATATGCTAAGAGTATGTTTAAGATGTCTATGGGACATCCTATTCCAGATATTTAATAGACAGCTGGAGATAGAAAACAGGGGATAAGATAAGCAAAGAGGTTGGGATTGGATAAGTAGATCTGAGAATCATCAGTATAAAGATGATCATTGAATCCATGGGAACTGATGATATCACCAAGCAAAATAGTATAGGGAAGAAGAGAAAAGAGCAGAGAGAGGATGGAGCTTTGAGGGAGAGACATGGTTGGCAGGCCAGACCTAGATGAAAATACAGTAAAGAAATCTAAAGAGTAGCTATCTAGGTAGTGTCAAAGGGGATTCTTTGTTCTTTCTATTTTGGGTTTACACTTGTGAAAAGGAAATACTTTAATTCCCTTTACCTAGTTGGAGTTGACACTTTGATTAACAACTTAAGTACCCCTACTTCACTACACTGAAGACAGGACTAACTCCCCTTTGTCTACCTTTTAAACTGAATCAACAAAAATATTGAACACCCTACTAGATGAGAAATCAGTGAGATACTTGGAGAGTTCCACCCCTTTTTTAAAAACTCATTTAGAAACACACCCTCAGAAACTGTTCAATCAGCAAACTGTCAACCTTTTTTTATGAGAAATTGACCTTCAGAAGGTGAGAAGTCTATCCCACAGACATTGTTCCCTGGGCATTGCTAGACAATTTGGAAACTGTGATTGGCCCCTGTGAAGAGGGGAAGAGACAAGAAGTCACTATAAAAGCAAGACTGAACTTCAGAGCAGATGGACTTTGAGAAGATAGTCTGAAGAGATTGTCTTCTGGAAATAGTCTTCTAACTGAGGAGAGTCTTTGAGGGAGCTTTGTTGGAGACAGTGGCTTGGATCGTGGACTTGGAGCTCAGCTTCAACTTAGACTCTGACTCCTGGACTACTTCATTGGGTGAGTGAAAGGCTGACTACTTTCCTAGTTTCCTAAGAGACTAGCTTCCATCTTGGAGGAGGCCACGTGGTTACTCACCACCAGCCTTCCTGATTGAGAACCAATTAGTCTCTGCCTGGATTAAGCAGACCCAGGCCAAAACATTTAGGTTGATAGGATAAATAATTTTTCTATCCCCCTCACATTACTCTTCTTTATTGTTTCCTCTCTATTTATAAATACTTGTAGATAAATTTCTGACTCAAGATATAATAAATATTGGTGACCACATAATTCCATAAAATTATTGTCCAACCACTAATTTTCACCTTTATGGTAGAAGTAGAAACAGGACAGAGTAGTGTCAGGAGAATTTAGAGAAAATATTCAAAAAAAATGATGATAGACACTGTCAAGACTGATGGGGAAAAGTAAATTTGATTTGGTAATTGTGGTAACCTTGGAGAGAATAATTTCAGTTGAATGATGAGATTGGAAACTAGATTAGAAGAGAGTGAGAAGAGAGGAACTGGAGACATTGATGGTAGATAGTTTACTCAAGAAGTTTATCTATGAATGGGAGGAAAGAGAATGATAGTAAGTGGAGATAACTGAATCAAGTGAAGGTTTATAAGGAATGGAGAGAGGCATGAATATCTTTATAGTTTGAGAAATGGAAAATAGCTAGTCACCAACCTATGATGATAATTCATGCTTTACAAAAAACTATAACCTTACTACCATATGTGTAGCATAGAGATGTTTGCTATATTGAAAAGTCTTCTCTGAGGGTTTGCAAAACAGTTCCACAACTCCTTTGAAAACTTTACTTCTTCTGGAGTATTCTCAACTACAAATGGTTGTTGGCATATGTCTTCATACACATCATCATCAGCTGTTCAAAGGATGGAATAAACTGGAATGACTTTATTGGGGTTATTATTCTTTATCTTCTAACAGTCAGCCAGCCTTATAAGGTAGTCAAAGGAAGCAAAAAAGAAAGGAAGAGAAACCCATAGATTTCAAAATCAGCATTTATAATCATATAGAAATATTGGCATCAGTGACTCTTATATCAAGTTGCATATCTGGAAACTAGGAAGAGGATTACATAGATTATGCCTAATCAAAGCATTATTGTGTAGAATTTTTCTCCTTCTATAGTCAATGATGCTGAGTGATCTTAACTCATCTGGTAAAATGCTTTATTTGTTAAGGAATAAACCTCCTGTCACTGATGCACATCTGTTGAGAGCATTGGGTAGAGATTTAGGCATACCCTGTGTAATGCCACTCACTGTTTCCATGAAAGCATGATGTTAGGCAAAATAATGTGTTTTTCCTGCTCAATATCTGAGCAAAAAAAAAAGGATCTTTTCCCCCAGATGAACAATGCTATAAATGTTAATGATGGATGATCATCTGAATGATATGGCAGCAGCATTTGGTTATAAAGAATTAATTATATTAACACAAAGTGATGCTGTCTGGGCCAATGTTATTTGGTTAATGTCTATAATCTTTTTTATGTGAAAGCACAAATGTAGCTATTGCTGACTGAGAATTTCTTCATTATATTTTGAGAGATTTTCAATGGCAAAGACAATTTGGTATCTATTTATTAGAATTATTGAGATAAACAGAAGAGCAAAGCCAAATCAACTAAGGGAAATTTTAAAAAGCTAATTTTAAATAATATTAATATTAACTAGCATTTACATAGAACTTTAAAAATTACAAAGGATTCTACAAGCATTATCTTACCTGAACCTCACAAAAACCCTGTAATGAGGAGACTATGATTATTCCCATTTTTATTAATTAACAAACTGAGTTTAAGGGGGTTATGACTTGCCCAAAGTCATGCAACTAATAAGTATCTCAGGCACAGTATCTTCTCAGGTCTTCCTGATTCCAATTCTAGCACTCTATCCATTGCACCAACTATGTATATGCCTATGTATCAGGTGAAATCTTAGTTACCATTTTGATATAAACATAGGACATATCTGAATATTGGATCTTTCCCTAAAATAAGAACTCTTTGGTCTAAAGGGAAAAAAAACACTTACCTTTACATTCAAAAAGATAAATAAAATAAACATAAAATTTCTTTTAAAAATAAATATAATTCCTAAAAGGAAAAGCATAACTGTAAAACTTGTACAATTGATGGTACCAGAACTGTGTAAATTCAACAAACTTTTTTATTAAGCATTAAGGTGTAAGGCACTGGAAATACAGACCAAAAAATGAAACAATCTCTGCCTTCAAAGGTAAAACTACAAAACAGAGAGCATATACCAGTGAAAAAGCTGTCAACTAGAAGATTAAGAAAAAACCTTCATAAGTGGTAGCACCTGATGAGCCTTGAAGGGAACCCAGGTTTTCCAAAGCATAAAGATGGGAATGGAGAGCTTTACAGATATTAAGGTCAGCCTGTGCAAAGCATCTCCTACTAGGGACATGGAGAGGAGCTGCAGGGCTTGTGGCCACCAGTAACAAAGAAGAAATACTGGCTAATTTGTAGACCTCTATTTGGCAGACAAGTGGGGTGGGGTAAGGTGAATTGGATACCACTTGCTATTTCTACCATAGAGCCATACTTCTAATTGTGGAGATTAGTGGCAAGATATCTAAATGCCAATAAGAGGATTGTTATTGGTTACATTTAGATTTTGTAAAAAAAAAAAAAATAGATCTTCAGGGGAAATATAATATGTATTCCAATCAATAAGATACATTTCTTTTATTCTGGCAGACAATGTTTTTTGGGAATCAACAAAGCCTAGTAATTTCTCAAAAATTAAGATGTTTTACATGGGAGTAAGACCATTTATTTTCATATATTCTGAGATGAAAGCAAAACAATGAGCTGTCAGTCAGTCCGGCTCATTAAAACTTCTATTTTCCTAAGAAATATAGGACAGTGTATAAATTTTTTTTTCTTCAAGCATTCCTTCAGTTTGCAGTTAACTTGGAATACCTATCTATGAATCTCCAAATCTTTGGTTGATGTCTTAGAAATCACAATCTGTAGTTGGAGTAAGGTTGGAGTTGGGATTAGAGTAAGGGTAGAGTAAGAAAACAGGAGAAAAGGTTTTCAAAGGTTTTGAAAAGTAGCAACTAAACATGATTTAATGACCAGATTTTCCCCCTAAGGAATTCTTAAAATTTAGCAATCCCTGCCTGGAAACTCTTATCTCTTTGGGATTGTATTCACAGAAGGAATTTGGAAACAAAATGGTAGAATGGACAGTCCTTTTTTCTACTATTGTAAAAGGACATTATTTCTGAAGATTGTAGCTTGGATAGAAGTAAGTGAACTGACCAATCTGAGAGTCAACTTTCATTCCTTGACATTGACATGAATCCTTACTTGCTCAGGATTAGTTCATGACTCTTTCCAAATTACAAAAGCACATACAATCAATTAATCCACAAGCATCCATTAAGTGTTTTTCACATGCCAGGCACATGAAATACAAAGACATCAACAACAATAATAAATAGTAGTTTATAGCATTAAAAATGAAAAAGTTCCTGCTCTCAAGAAATTTATATTTTGTTTGGGGGAAAACTATGAGTACAGACCAGTAAGGTACCATTTGAGTATTTTATTCTCCGGAATTCATGGGACACAGGAGGCTATGCTTTTAATCACTAACTGTAGTCCTGATTAGGGATGAAGCATAAATAATTCACTCAAACAGGAAGGAGAGTTCAGGCCACCCAGAGCTATTACAGATCCCCTGGCTCAAAAAATGTTACAAATAACTAGGCATAACTAAACTATCTATTATCCAAATCCTTTAAGAAAACCACAATTAGGTAAAGGGGCTAAGGGGAAATTAATCTGATGAGTAAAAACCAAAAGTGCCTGAGAGCTCCCTGCTGGTCTTGATGGACAGGAATCTGTTTTATTTGCTGAGAAGATAGGTGCAGTCATAGTCTCACTTACATATGATATGTGAGTACACACACAAACACACACACACATATACACATATGTCTAAACTCCTACTGTAACTAGATGATGGAGCATAGAACCCTGGGCATGAACCCTACTAAGGAAGCTACTACACATTAATTAGCAATATAGGTAGCACTCCATTTAATTACAAGTAGGCTTTATATATGTGTTATGATTTTGTGCCCTAATTTTCACCAAATACTTTCCTCCAAAAATCAAGATATCTATTACTTCCCAGATTTAGGGTTTTATTAAAATATATTTTAAAATTTCAATGAGGAACGTAATGTGTGATTGTGAATTAGTTTGTTATAATCATTTTCTTCTAGATTATTAATATCAGAAGAGACTTTGGAGTTGATCTAGTTCAAAACTTCATCTAACAGAGAGGAAAAAAATGAGGTTATGTACCTTACCCAAGGTTACAACCACTTAGTGGTAGAGCTGAGACTAGAAAGAAAATCTCTGGATTCCCAGACAATGTTCTTTCCACTGCATTCCGCTTCCCATTATTCATTAGCTGTCAACTAGCAGTGAGAAAGGCTTTGAAGGAATGTAACATAGGGGTTGGTTTGGTTTGGTTTGGTTCTGCCCTGTTCCTGATATTTCATTCTGAGGTTAACTCTTAATATAAAAAATCCTTCCAACAAACAGGTAGACTACTGACACATAATATAGAGTCTTAGAGAATTGGTTAAGGTATTGAAACATTAGATGGTTTGCTCATTGTCACACAGAATCATGTACCAGAGTAAAGGTGTAAACCCAGGTTTTCTTCATTCCAGTAACATTTGTACAAAGTGTTAGAACCTTCTTAATTCTCTCTAAAATTAGTTTTTCTTCTTTATGAGAGGAGACTATAAGATTGTTCATTGCACTGATTTGAATTCTAGTTTGTATTAGTCTTTTCCTTCATGTTATAATATGGTGGTAGTGAATATTATTCTCTTGGTTCTGTTTACTTCTCTTTGTTTCAGTTCAAATACCTCATCCAAAGTTTGCCAGAATTCTTCATTTTCATTGTTTCCTATGGCTCAAAAATAGGATGAGAGATTAGATGAGTAATTTCATTGGCAAAGAGAACTTCTGGATCAGGAAAATACTTCCATAAAGGGATATTAGTACATTTTTTGCACATTCTAGATTTATAGTTATTCAGAGTACTGAGAAATTAAATGACTTGTCCTGGGTCACAGAGCCAGTCCGTGTATGAATAGGACTTGAATCCAGGTCTTTGTGATTACAAGACCAACTCTCTATCCACTATGCTCAATGATATTCCATTTAATTTATATGCTATAATTGTTGCCAGCAATTTCCTAGTCAATTGTCTCCCACTTTGTTGAAGTACTTTTTTGAGTATCACCCTTGAAATATGACATGTATCAGATAATCTTTTACTTGGACAATGACTTTAGGAAATGACTTGTTGTACCACCAGATAACACCATTGTTCCTTCCTTCAGTGATAGAAGGGAAGATGAATGCTGTGTTTACATAAATATATTACCAATGCCTATAGAATTCTCCCCATTTAGTAGCCCAGCTTCCAAGATTTAAGATCAGGGTAATGATGTTCTGGATGATATGGCCTTATGCCTATTATTGTTATTATTATTATTATTATTATTATTATTATTATTATTATTAAACCCTTACCTTCCATCTCAGAGTCAATACTGTGTATTGGGCTCCAAGGCAGAAGAGTGGTCAGGGCTAGCAATGGGGGGTCAAGTGACTTGCCCAGGGTCCCACAGCTGGGAAGTGTCTGAGGTCAGATTTTGAACCTAGGACCTCCCATCTCTAGGACTGACTCTCAATCCACTGTGCCACCTAGCTGCCCCTGAGTGTACTGTTATTGCTTCCGCTAGCTGATGCTTTGGAGTCACTTTCCAGCTATTAAGATATTTAATGAGGCAATAATTGAATCAAAAACAGAGAAACAGTCAGAATGCTATTTAACCATTATTTGCAAAGGGCAAATCTTAGGGCGATGCTTAACTAAAAAAATAACCCACTGGGTTTGTTTTGCTTGGACTCAGGACAATTTTGTGTGAGAGTGGCTTAACTTTGTAAAAGCAAGGTGGCATCAAAACCTGGAGCTGTTGTTTTCTCTAGCGTATTTTGTTATGCCCTAGAATCCTCCTCCTCCACAAAAATTTACCCTCCTATTAAAACTCTTTTTTTCCCCCATTTTACAAGGTGATCTCTCTGTCTGTCGGTCTGTCTGTCTCCCTCCCTCTCTCCCTCTCTCTCCTCTCTCTCTCCCTCCCTCCCTCCCTCC
Source organism: Monodelphis domestica (assembly GCF_027887165.1). Taxonomy (NCBI): domain Eukaryota; kingdom Metazoa; phylum Chordata; class Mammalia; order Didelphimorphia; family Didelphidae; genus Monodelphis; species Monodelphis domestica. Next base: position 615,700,293 of record NC_077227.1, read on the forward strand.
CTCCTTCCCTCTCTCTTTCTCTCTCTCTCTCTCTCTCTCTCTCTCTCTCTCTCTCTCTCCTCTCTCTCTCCTCTCTCTCTCTCTCCCTCTCTCTCTCTCTCTCTCTCTCTCTCTCTCTCTCTCTCTCTCTCTCTCTCTCTCTCTCTCTCTCTCTCTCTCTCTCTCTCTCTCCCTCTCTCTCTCTCTCTCTCTCTCTCTCTCTCTCTCTCTCTCTCTCTCTCTCTCTCTCTCTCTCTCTCTCTCTCTCTCTCTCTCTCCCTCTCTCTCTCTCTCTCTCTCTCTCTCTCTCTCTCCTCTCTCTCTCTCTCTCTCTCTCTCTCTCTCTCTTTCTCTCATCTCTGAACTCACAGCACACATTGTCTATATCACTCTGGCACTTGATCACAGGCAACCTTGGACTGTTATTTTGAATTGCTATTTAAATCATATTGATATTTGGCATTTCATGTCCTTCTACCTTATTTTCCCAACAACAGTGGAAGCTCCTAAGGACAGAGACTACTTTATCTAATTGTTTTAAATTTCCACAACAAAGTACCCTGCCTATGGTAGATGGCCAATAAATGTCTGTGATTGATTAATAATCCCTGCTATTTATCCTGTTTTTTACAAATCCTAGATTGTGCTACAAGCACAATTTTCTCTTTCCTCAAGGAGGAGCCAAGAGAAAGAACAAGTAAATAACTCACCAGCAGAGATCAGAAATGCCATATCATGGCTCCAGTCACAGGGACAATAGGGAGCATTATAGGACTAAAGCAGAACTATTTTGCTTTTTAAAGTTTTATTAATATGATTTTATAAAAACCTTCATTTCAAGATATAGCCCTCCTTCTCCTACTCAAAGCTGTTCCTTAGGACAAAGAATTTTTAAAAAGAAGAAAAAATAGCTCAGCAAAACTAACCAGCACATCAACTGAGTCTAATATGTAAGCAATGTTCCAAAGTCAGAATTATCCACCTCTCAACCATTCTGGAGAACAATTTGGAACCATGTCCAAAGGATCATAAAACTGTGCAACACCCCCCCCTTTTTAATTAAAGCACTTGAAAAGGACAGCACAAAGCAATGGTTTCTGAGTCTTTTAAGTCTTGCCCTGAGTTTAAATATTTGTTCCCTTAGTCAAAGTGAGAATTTTTGATGACCTCCTCTACTGAAAGGTTTTGAACCACTGCAGAATTTAAGTATAACATAGCAAGCTTTATAAATTATTAAATTATATATAATTTATATATAATATGTTATATTATATATAATATAATTTATTAAAATTTATAATTTATAATAATATAATCAATTTCTCTGTGCTGCAATAAGCCAAATAAAGGAGTTAGTCTTCACAACACTGTGAGGATGCTGTACAAAAAGGTAACATTTGAATGAAGAAAGCAAAAATTTAAAAGCCTTTCCATCTATGTATTGGTACTAACTATGTATTGGTACCAAAGTTTAAAAGTGCTAAGGCTAGGCAATGGGAGGTAAGTGACTTTCCCAGTGTCACATCGCTAGGACGTAGCTGAGGTCATATTTGAACCCAAGATTTCCTGTCTTGAGGCTTGGTTCTCAATCTACCAAACCACCTAGCTGGGTATGCATATACCCTTTGACCCAGCAATACTACTACAAGGTTTGTATCCCAAGGAGATCAAAGATAGCAGCTCTTTTCATGATGACAAAGAAACTGGAAACAAAAGAGATATCCATCAATTGGGTAATGGCTGAACAAGTTGTGATATGTAATTTTAATAGAAAAGTATTGTGCCATAAGAGATGACAGACAAGATAATCACAAAAACCCTAGAACAACATATATGAAATGATGAAAAATGAAAAACTGGGAGAACATTGTACACAGCAACAGCAATAAAGTACAATGATCAAGTCTGAATGACTTAAATATTAGCAGCAATTTAATGATCCAGGACAACTCCAAGGGACTCATACCCAAAAAAAGCTACCTACTGCTACTCTGAATGAAGATTAAAGCATGCCATTCTTCATTTTATTTCCTCCATGAATTTTTCTCTCATGTAAATGAAATGTGTCTTTTTCACAACACAAGGAACAGGGAAATATGTATTATATAATAACATGTGTACAACCTATATCATATTGCCTAGTTTCTTGGGGTCAGGAGAGAAGTATGAGGGAGGTAGAGAACATGAATTTCAATATGTCTGATAATGATTATTGAAAATTATACTGACATGTAATCCAGGAAATTTTTTAAAAACCTTTAAAAAATAAAATAAAAACAAAATGCATTAAAAAAAGAATTTCCTACTTCTGCAAAGAAAGGGGTGAGATACATTTTCTCATTTATTCTTTTGAGAAATACTCTTTTCTTCTTCAAAAAGTTTATAAGGAAGAAGGCAGAATCATCTTGGTGTTTGTTAAATCCTTATCTTCTGTCTCAAAATCAATACTAAGTATCAATTCCATGGCAGAAGAGCAGTAAAGGCTAGGGAATTGGGGTTAAGTGACTTGAATAGGGTCACACAGCTATGAATTATCCACCTTGCTGCCCCAGAACTACTTGGTAATTATGGATTCTTCACTTCTCATTCTATAGAATTGGAAGGGTTAGAGACTTCAAGGCTACTTTATTCTATAAAACCTCCAAAGGACCACGAATCACTGAACACATTTGATACCTGCTTAGTTTGTATTCTATCATTTATCACAATACAATACTGGCCAATTCTATTGGTCCTTAATACATTGCTGCTTCCACTCCTTCACAGTTCCCATCTACCACTTCCCCTTATTTCACCATTTTACTAATTCCATCATTGCCTCTACTCCATCACTGATTCCGGTAAATCTCTGGCCTTACTCCATTATTGCCCCACTCAGTTACTGCTCTAACATTATCAATACTCCAAATCTTATGTATAATTGAAAATCTGCTGCCCTAAAAAAGAACTACATATCCCAAGAGCCCACTGACTTCCTGTCATTATATACTTCCTGTAGACAGAGGATAAAGGGAGTGGGTTTTGAGGCTCCTTCTCTCTGATGTAGAATCAGCAGTGATGGTGGTGAGTGGGGCTGGCTAAAATGGTTATCCAGCCATGAGCACATGGACTTTATTTTATATCTTCTTTATTCCTTGATTTCTAATAATCATAATCATTGCAAAATCTTTTAAAATATAATATTTTATTATTGAGATTTAAATTTAATTTTTACATTTATGATGACCAGAAGTTGGAAAAAAATTCTCAATCTTTTAAAGATATAGCCTAGATAAATTTTTAAGTCACGTTTCTCCTGTCATAGTTTTTTGCCCCACCCCCACCCAGCCCCCAAAAGAACTCCAAACTCTCTTTGGAGCTGCTGCCTTTTTCTTTCCCTACTTTTTACCTGGTTGCTCTCCCTACCTGCTAGGCTATTTCTATGTGGGAGACTCTTGGCAAAGAAGAGATAAGCCATTTCTCTTGCCCATCTGCTCGAGCCTATGTTCCTCAGTTCCTTGATGCTGCCTCTGGCATTGCTGATACTTCTTCCTCCTGAACTCTGGCCCAGTTCTAGTCCCAGGTCCCAGACTGCTAGTAGCTGCCACTGTGTCTTCTGAACTCACAAACTTGGAGCCACTCTCCAAGCAATTGGTAAAAACTGGGGTGTATTTTCCTTAGGCAATGATTAGCCTCCTAACTCCCTCTCCACATGGCCAGGGAAACAAACTGCTCCCTTGTTTTACCTCAGAGGGTAAAGAAGGAAGTCATTCTTCCAAACAGGAAGTAAATTACAAGAATGGCACACTCTTTGAAAGAGCAATGCATTACCAATTTCAAACAGCTTCCAGTTTTAGGATGTTTTTTTCATGACTGCTCTGATCTTTTCACTTATATTGCCTGAGATTCAGGGGAGAAATTCATCCCCCTACAACTCTTTGCCATTTGGGCCTGCCCAGTCTCTAAGATTCATCCAGTTGGAGATTCCTAAAACCCATGTTCTCACTTGATATGGGAGATCCCACAGTACTGACAAAAGGAATCTGAATGGATAGAGAAAGGAACTTTAAGAGACTGGAGGTGAAGATTTTAAGCCTTTTCAGACTCCTTTTTTTTATTGAAAGTCTCTGTGTCTAATTGTATTTTGCTGTTTGTTTTAAGATTTAATTTTGTTGTTTTAAGTACATATATTAATGTATTCAGTACTATTCTATTACACTGAATCCATTTAATCTACTGTGTTTTAACTATTAGATATATTCTGTTACCTTTCCCCTATAACTATAACTACTGAACAAAATATTGTAAAATATTGTAAAAGCCCATAAACAGCTTTTTCCCCCATTTTTCATTTGCTAATTGTCACATAGATGATGGGTGGACTCATATTGTAATATTAAGGGGTCTTCAGAAATAATTTCAGATAACTAGTGGTTTCTGAATGGATGATATTTTATATTTTTATTTATATTATAAAGAAGGTTGTATTAAAGAGATTTTCCTACCAAGGTGTTTCTTTGAAGGAGGAAGCCAAAAAGAGAGAGCTCTTGCAAAATGCTTCAGTTTAATTTCCTTCCACCAGAACAATCTAGATTTCTTGGTGATGTTCTAGACCCAAATAAGTTTTACTTTATTTAAAAATATGTTTGCCAAGGTTAAAAGATTTGCTACATCTATAAAAATTGTGATACATGTACACCAGTTCATAGGGGTTTTTTTTTACATATAGCAACTTATATGAAATATGATAGTGAGTTTGCTATTGCAATTAATTGGGCTATTGTGAATTTTGGGGACTTTGGTACTCATTTGAATGTGCATTATCTACCATTTTACTGTTTTATTCTGAAAATCATTTGTACTCACACAGTGGTTAAGTTAAAAATGAAATGGATCTAATTTTTGATGAGAATATTTTTCTTTAACATTTTTTATTTTGCAGTAATGTAAGTTTAAAGAACATTTGCTATAATGTCAATGCATACCCCAAAAGCTTTAGACTATAAAAATGATGCCATTGATTGTTTAAAAAAATTATGGGACTTTGCTTAATGATTCTGTCTGATTCCTGGACAAGAGAATAAAAAAAGAGCCATTGCACAGTGCCAAAGAAGCACAAAGCTAAACTACATAGTGCCAAATGAGCACAAGGTCAAAGAGACCAACCATGGGATTGATGAAAATTTTGAGCCAAGACAAGAGGACTTGAATTTGTTTGGGGTTCAGGGTTGTGGCTATTTAACATGTATTAAAGGCAGGTCTTCCTTGTCCTACATTCTACCAAGTATCTCATATTTGTCCTACCTGGCTCCTATAATTTAGACCCTTTTCTGTCTTTCATGGTATGGCAAACTTTCTATAGTCCTGGCTACTGACTGGGTAAATGCATAATTGCTTAAATCATTTTATTTGGGCCCTGATTCATGGACTTATTATAGAATTATTTTTCCTTTACTTAGAATTTTTACACATAAGACTTTGATAGTCTATATTTCATCCAGAAGTTATCTTTTTTTATTTGTATTTTTGTGCTTTTTATTTCTCTTGCCAATTAATTCATACACCTTATAACTCAGCCATGCATGCCTACATGATCACTGTGTTTTTCAACACCCTCTTCAAGAGGGAATGTATAATTATTCTAAATTGCAAAGTTTAAATTCTTTTTGAGAGTTATTTTAGGTTACGAAACATGCTACCTTTCTGAATCCAGAAAGTGAACTGTTTGGAAAAGGCACCATGAAGATGCCTCCACAGACCCCAAGCTCCACCAGAAGATCCAGAGTGAACTTTGGGATGTGGTTATCTGAACTGTGTGGGTTCGAGTGCATTTGTTTTGTATGTATACTTTTATGCTACAGGGGACTGCCTGGCTTTTTGTCAATGCACCTAGCAATCATTAGATTTATTCTCTTTCCTCTTATCTTCAAATTATTATAATTTCAAAGTTGGTATGTTTACAAGACCCATCAGAAAGACTAGTCATCCTTTGCTCTCAGGGGGAATGTATAATTGAAAATCTGTTGCCCTAAAAAAAGAACTACATATCCCAAGAGCCCACTGACTTCCTGTCATTACGTACTTCCTATAGACAGAGAATAAAGGGTGGGACTTTGGAGGCTCCTCCTCTCTGGTGTAGAATCAGCAGTGATGGTGGTGAGTGGGGATGGCTAAAAATGGCTAACCAGTCATGAGCACATGGGCTTTATTTTGTATCTCCTTTATTCCTTGATTTCTAATGATCATTAATAAATCTTTTAAAATATAATATTTTTATTATTTAATTTTTATACTTGTCACCATCCTTCAATGTATATATGAATTATTTCATGTAATAGTGGACACCAAGGTGACAAAGACTGGGCATATAAACAAATTTACACAATATAGAAAAATACAAGTCTACATTTCTATACCTAAAACCCATACTGTCAGAACTAAAATGGATCTCTGTGTTCATCTAGTCCAAACCTCTTTCTACATAAAGAAAGACAGATCCAGGGAAATTAAATGCCATGTGCCTTAAATACCAGCCTTAGAAGCCACTTAGTTGACAAAACTATAATACAAAGACAATACCTTACTTATCTTCCCTTTTTGACTCATGTGTCCAACACATTCATTCATTGCCTCGTTATCTTTCACCCAACTTTTACCTGTGACTCCAAGAAGTTGTGGCATGTAAAACAGCCATATCCCAGCATAACTGTCTTAGCAGAGAGGATCAACCAGGTTGAAGGTAACCAATTGCTCTTAGATTCATAGGTGAATTAAGAGGATGTCTACCCAAAGTTTGTAAAGATATCTCCTGGCAGAATAGATTAGAACAATTTGTTCCAACATCAATAAAGGTGACTAAAGTAGATGCTCTAGAGTACTTAGAGCTTGGTCAGATGTTGAAGATGACAAAGTCTTTCAATGCATCCCAGGTCATAGCCATCCACTTGGCTTTTGGATTGTGACTGGACTTAGATGACCTTGGAAGAAAAAATGAAGCTGAAGACTTTGTGCAATTTGTTCATAAGTCAAGACCATTCCATAATGTCATTGATTTTCTTCAAAAACAAAGGATGAACAACATTCTTACCTATTATATTGTTGTAGTCGCCGAGCTGCTCTCCTTCTATTCTCTCTCCCTCCTTCCAATTACTTCTTATTATAGTTGCCAATATAATCAATCTAAGACACATTTAAAAATATTTATTTGTAATATCTCTGTGCTCTAATACATTGTCAACTTTTTAAAAGTTCCATATGGTACTTATATATATATGATGCACTGTTGTTAATATATAAGTATATATATTATAGATATATAATACACTTTAGCAGTTTTATTTAGAAGATTCCAAATTTCTTTAAGCTCTAGTTTCTATAGCTATTTATTTGTTCAGTTCTTTATTTCCCCTTTTGAACGTTTATATTGGATTGTCTTTTCTAAAACTGAGAGAAGAATATTAAACTTTAGTTTCACTATTGAATAAATTTCTATGTCTCTTTGAAATATGGTTAATTTTTCCTTTATATAAATTTAGAGGCTAAGGAATTTGAAACATATAAGTCTAGTATTGATGTTGGTTTGTTGTTTATAGTTCTTTTCAGCATAATCTAGCTGTTCATTGTTTCTCTCTTTAAATTGTGAATGTTTGTTTTTGCTTGACTTGGTTTTGACTCCACAAATCATTCTGCCCCTGTGTTAAATTTCCTTTGGCAGCCCTCCCTACCTCCAACCCAATGCTTTTCATCTTCTTTTTGTACATTATCTTCCCCTATTCCATTGTAAGACTCTTAAGGCCAGCAATAGGATTTCTTTTCTTTACTTGCATCCCCAGTTCTTAGGAGAGTTCTTGGAACATAGTAGGCACTTAATAAATGTTATTAATTATTAACTATTCCTATACTTGACTTCTACTTTTGTCTTCTGTGCTTTTTAAAAAAAAAACTCTTTAGTTATTGTTGTTATTAGCCTGATAGGTCTTTCCCTTTAAGATTTCTTCCCCTGTTTTGCTTGTGCAATTTACTTCATTACCTATGCCTTTTTTGTTGCTAAATTTGTTTACCTTTCTTGTTTCTGTCATCTAGATTTTTAGTAAGTATGTTATTTGATTTTCTTTGTAAGGATATTTCAAATACTTACTTTTTTTAGATGAATGTTAATATTTTTATTTATTGTTAGGCTTAGATTTCCAGGGTATGGCAACTTGGAGTGATTCTTGAGCCCCTTCACTTTTCAGAACATAATTATATTCCCTCCTTTGTTTTCTAGTAGGTATAGAATAGTTATTCTTTTATTCTATATCCTTTTCTTAATGTGAAGGTCCTTTTACTGTCACTTGCAGAATTTGTCTTTAGAATTTTTAAATATAACCACTTTATGTCTTGGAATTTGAGGCAGTTTTTTTTTCCTTCTTCTTCTGGACATGAGTTATAGATTTGTTCACTTGGTAGTTGTTATCTTTGTTAAAAAATTCTGGGAAGTTTCCTTATATAATTTCTTAAATTATGGTGTTTAGTTTAGTTGATGTGTTCTTCTGAGATACCTACAATCCATAAGCTGTCTATGCATTCCTGTTTTCAATATCAATATATTTTACTTACATGGAGATCATGGTTTCTTTTATCATCATTGCTTTTTGCTTCTCTCCTTAGAGTCTCCTTTCTTAAGCTATCATCTGTGTTATATCTCTTAATGGTGCATATACCATGAGTTTCTGTCTGTAACCATTTTCTCAGGCAATCAACTAGGCTTTATTAAGTACTTACTCTTTGCCAAGAACTGTGCTAAGTGCTGGGAATACAAAGAAAAACAAAAAAAAATACTTTTTTACTCTTTTTTAAAAATAATCTTACCTGGACGTAAGTCTAGATGCAGGACACTTCCTCTCATCTTCACCAACTGATATAGACTACCACAAAAGACCAAAAAACCCAAATTCATATGAATGAAGGGACTCTACAGTAGGGAACAGCATTGAGGGTACATGGGATTTGGGCATTTCCACACTATAAGGGTGTGAAAAAGTTCCCACAAAAATGTGAGTGGATCTACCCTCCCCCACCTCACCAACAGAGCCAGAGTCAGAGCCAGTGTGCACTAGAATCAGTGAGTGAGTGAGGGGCACCTCTGGGTCCTTGGAAGCTGGCTAAGACCACCAAAGACCTACCCCTGAGAGCAGCTAGACCTGAAACCCCAGCAGGCTGAAAAGCTCAGACCATGGGCACTCATGGGAAGATAGAACAGAAAAGGGCAGCAAACAGCAGAAGCTGCAGAGATTCAAGAGCTTGCGTCAGGCAAAATCCTTGCTCCTTAACTCCATACACAGAGAGCCTGCCCATCTCACTCAGATTTCTGACTAAAAAGGGAAGGAAAAAACCTCCACAATGATGGCAAATAGTGCCTAGGAACAACAACCTTCCTCCACCAAGAAAAACAAGAAGGGGCTGACCCTGGAAAAATTTTAAGAGGAAAAACCCAGGCTACAGAGGAAATAGAAGAGAAAATTAAAACAAATGCACCAAAACCTTCCCCCCCCCCCAAAAAAAATGGAAATTGTTCACCAGCTGTTAAAGAATTTAAATTGGACCTTATAAAAAAGATGAAAGCCTTCTGGCAAGAAAAGTAGGAAATAGTTCAAAAAGACAGTTTACAGGCCAAGAACTCCCAATTGGAGAAACAGCTGGAAACCACAAAAAGCAGGATAGACCAAACTGAAAAGGAAAATCAAAAGATTATAGTGGAAAATCATCCTTAAAGACCTGAATTAGGCAATTGGAAGCCAATGATCTTGCAAAACAGAAAGAATTAATAAAGCAAAGTCAAAAGACTGAAAAAATAGAAGAAAAAGTAAAATATCTCACTGAAAAGATGATGGATCAGGAAAATAGCATGAAGAGACAGTCATTTGAGAATCATTGGTCTACCTGAAAACCCAGAAATAAACAGAAATCTTGACATCATACTACAAGAAATTATCCAAGAAAACAGCCCTGATGTTCTTGAACAAGGGGCGGGGGGAGGAATAGACATTGAAAGAGTTCATAGAACACCATCTACACTAAATCCTCAAAAGACAAATCCCAGAAATGTAATTGCCAAATTCAAGAGCTTTCAAGCTAAGGAGAAAATTCTACAAGAAGCCAAAAAGTGACAATTCAGATACCAAGGAGCACCAATCAGGATCACACAAGACCTGGCAGCTTCCACACTTAAGGACCAAAAGACTTAGAATATGATATTCAGAAAAGTAAGAGACTTGGGTCTTCAACCAAGGATAACCTAGCCATAAAAACTGACTATATACTTCCACGCGAAAGTATGGGCATTCAACAAAAAAGAAGATTCCAAGTATTTGTAAATAAAAGACCAGAACTAAGTAGAAAGTTTGATATCCAAACACAAAGATCAAGATGAATGTGAAAAGGTAAATAGAGAGGGAAAAGGGGGAAAATGTTTTTTTTATTCAAACTTTCTTCTTTAAGGGCTACAATAAGGTCAAGTTATTTATATAAATATATGGGGGAAATGTTATGTGTAACTCTCAAAAATTATATTCACTATTATAGTAATTAGAAGAATCATTCACAGGAAGAGAATGGGGTAATAAGTACTATAAGATGATATGCAAAAAAAAGAAAAAGGGGGAAATTGAAGATGTCACCAAGAGATACTTGATGAAATAAAATAAATAGGATAATCTTTATAACACAAAGATACACATGGGAAGGGGAGGGGAAGAATACTCTTATAAGAAGGAATGTTAGAGAGTTCTAATAGGTTATACTTAAACCTTACTCTCACTGAAATCAGTTCTGAGAGGGAAGAGCATCTAGATCCATTGGTGTCTTGAATTCTATCTCATCATACAGGGAAAATGAGAAGGGAAAAGTAAGAAGGGTAGGGGAGGGAGTACAAAAAGGGAGGGAAGGAGAGGGGGGAGGGAACTTAACAGATCCTAAAAAAATATGAAGGGAACAAAAAGGGAGGGACCAGAAAGGGAAGCATATTAAGGGAGGGGATTGGGGAAATTGATTAAAAGCAAACCACTGGTTTAAAAGGATATAGCAAAAGAAGAAAGGACAAAACTAGGGGATATCAAAATGCTGGGGAATACACAAGTGACAATCATAATGTTGAACATGAATGGGATAAACTCACCCATAAAATGGAAACAAATAAAAGAGTGGATTAGAATCCAAAATCCTACCATATGTTGCCTACAAGAAAGACATCTGAGGCGGGTAGACAATAACAAGGTTAGAATTAAAGGTTCAAGCAAAACCTATTAGGCCTCAAGTGATAGAAAGAAGGCAGGAGTTGCAGTCATGATATCTGACAAAGCCAAAGTAAAAATAGATCTAGTCAAAAGAGATAGGGAAGGTAATTACATCCCAATAAAAGTCAGTATAGACAATGAGGAAATATCAGTACTCAACATGTATGCACCAAATGGCAGAGCATCCAAATTTCTAAAGTAGAAACTAGTAGAATTGAAGGAGGAAATCGATAGTAAAACTATATTAGTGGGAGACCTGAACCTACCACTATCAAATTTAGATAAGTCAAATAAAAAAATAAATGAGAAAGAAGTAAGAGATGTAAATGAAATCTTAGAAAAATTAGAGTTAATAGATATATGGAGAAAAATAAATAGGGACAAAAAGGAATACACCTTCTTTTCAGAAGCATATGGTACATTCACAAAGATTGACCATGTACTAGGTCATAAAAACATAGCAAACAAATGCAGAAAAGCAGAAATAATGAATGCAACCTTTTCAGACATAATGCAATAAAAATAATAATCAGTAATGGCACATGGAGAACCAAACCAAAAATTAACTGGAAATTAAATAATATGACTCTCCAAAATTGGTTAGAAAACAAATCATAGAAACAATTAATAACTTTATTGAAGAAAATTACAATGGTGAGACATCCTTTCAAAATCTATGGGATGCAGCCAAATCAGTACTAAGAGGAAAATTTATATCCTTGAGTTCATATAGTAACAAATTAGAGAGGGCAGAGGTCAATGAATTGGACATGCAAATCAAAAAACTTGAAAGCAAATAAATTAAAAATCCCCAGAAGAAAACAAAATTAGAGATCCTAAAAATTAAGGGAGAAATTAATAAAATCTAAAGTGATAGAACTATTGAACTAATAAATAAGACTAGAAGGTCTTTTAAAAAAAAAACAAAATAAACAAAGTACTGGTCAATCTAATAAAAAAAGGAAAGAAGAAAACCAAAATAACAGTATCATAGATGAAAAGGGAGACCTCACCTCCAATGAAGAGGAAATTAAGGCAATCAAAAACTATTTTGCCTAATTATATGTCAATAAATATGCAAATCTAGGTGATATGAATGAATATTTACAAAAATATAAATTGCCTAGATTAACAGAAGAAGAAATAGAATTCTTAAATAATCCCATATCAGAAAAATAAATTGAACAAGTCATCAAAGAACTTCCTAAGAAAAAACTCCCAGGGACTGATTGATTCACAAGTGAATTCTATCAAACATTCAAAGAATAGCTAATCCCAATACTGTACAAACTATTTGACATAATAAGCAAAGATAGAGTTCTACCAAATTCCTTTTATAACACAAATATGGTACTGATTCCAAAGCCAGGCAGGTCAAAAACAGAGAAAGAAAACTATAGACCAATCTTCTTAATGAACATAGATGCAAAAATCTTAAATAGGATACTAGCAAAAAGACTCCAGCAAGTGATGACGAGGGTTATTTATTATGATTAGATAGGATTTATACCAGGAATGCAAGGATGGTTCAATATCAGGAAAACCATCCACATAATTGACCATATCAACATGCAAACCAACAAAAATTATATGATTATCTCAATAGATGCAGAAAAGGCCTTTGACAAAATATAATACTAATTCCTATTGAAAACACTAGAAAGTATAGGAATTCAAGGGTCTTTCCTAAAAATAGTAATTTTTTATCTAAAACCATCATCATAAAACCATCAATATTTATCTAAAACATCAGCCAACATCATCTGTAATGGGGATAAACTAGATGCATTCCCAATAAGATCAGGAGTGAAACAGAGATGCCCATTATCACCTCTAGTATTTAACATTGTACTAGAAACACTAGCCATAGAAATTAGAGAAGAAAAAGAAATTGAAGGTATTAAAATTGGCAATGAGGAGACCAAGCTATCACTCTTTGTGGATGATGTGATGGTCTACTTAAAGAATCCTAGAGAATCAACTAAAAAGCTAATGGAAAGAATCAACAACTTTAGCAAAGTTACAGGATACAAAATAACCCACATAAGTCATCAGCATTTCTATATATCTCCAACACACCTCAGCAGCAAGAAGTAGAAAGAGAAATTCCATTTAAAATCACCCTAGAAAATATAGATAACCTTACCTTCTGCCTTGGAATCAGTACTCTGTAGGCAATGGGGGTTAAGCAACTTGCCCAGGGTCATACAGCTGTGAGGTGTCTGAATCCGGATTTGAACCTAGCACCTCCAGTCTGTGGGCCTGGCTCTCAATCCACTGAGCAACCCAGCTTCCCCTGCTTTTTACTCTTAAGGAATTACAGTCAAACAGGGGCTCCAAATGAAATAAACAATGTGCTAAGAAGATTACAGATAGGATAAATTTTAAATAACACAGGAGAGTTATTAACATTAATAAGGAATGGGAAAATTTTCTCGTAGAAAGAGGGATTTTAGCTGCAACTCAAAGGATGCCAGAAAAGTCAAGAAATAGAGATGAGGAAAGAAATAATTCCACACATGGAAGGCAGCCAGTAAAAATGCTGAGAGTTTGAAGATGAACTGTCTTGTACAAAGAACAGAAGGGAAGCAAAGTGTTACTGAATCACATAGTACATGGTATAAGAAGATTGGAAAGTAGGAAGAAATTAGATTATAAAGGGCTTTAAATGTAAAATAAAGTATTTATATTTTATACTGGAAATAAAAGGAAACCATTTGAGTTTATTGAATAAAGAGGTGACACTGTCAAATCTGCACTTTTGGAAAATTAAAAACACATGAGTAGAAAGTCCCTATTGAAGGACTCATGGCAGGGAAAAACCAGAAGGTTATTACAATAGGCCAGGCATGAGATAACAATATCATAATAGAGAAGGAAATGAATATGAAAAATGTTACAAAGAGTTTATAGGCAGAATTTGGTAATTGATTGGATTTGGGAGAAAAGGTGTTGAGGGAGGAGTTGCGGATGACACCTAAGTTGTGAGCCTAAGGGACTGGGAGGATAGTGGTTGGTGCCTTTGAAAATAACAGGAAAGATAATGAGTTAAGTTTTGGATGTGCTGAGTTTAAAATGTCTTACATCCAGTTCTTGATATCCAAGAGCCAGTTGGAGATGTAAAACTATAAGTCAGAAGAGAGGTTAAGCCTAGATAAAGAAATAAGAAAATCATCTGCACAGACGATCATTCATTTTATGATAGTTGATTTAATCACCAAGTGAAATAATTGAAGAAAAGAGCTAGATTAGGACAAAGCCCAGTAGTATAAAAATATTTAGTAAATATAATCTGGATGAAATTTCAACAAAAGACTGAGGAGTAGTCAGACAAGTAGTAAGAGAACCAGAAGAGAGAAATGTCATGAAAATTTAAGATAATCAAGATTTTTCAAAGTCTTCAGAAAATTTAGGGAGGATAAGGATTAGTGACCACATAGCTCTTAGAGGTTCAGTTATGATCTCTGTGCAGATGTCTCCCAGATGTGCACTACCAGATCTATTTGGTCTCTCTCTTATGATCCAGTCACCTATTTAAATGTTTATTGGATAGTATATAATGAATGTTCTATAGGCATCTCCCGTCTTTACCGGGTGCCTTGCCTATACTCATTTGTTTAATGGCTTTTTGGACTTCCTCTGTTGAAGGACGGACATCAAGATGTTCAATGGTGCGGTTTTGGGGGATCTGGTCAAGGGCACTTTGGTCGACTGAAGAAGGTCGGTTGAGAAGCTGACTGAAGTGTTTTTTCTACCTGTTGCTGATCCTTTTTTATCTTTTATGAGAGTGTCACAATCAGAGGATAGCAAGGGAGTGGTGGTGGGTTTTAATGGCCCATAGACAGTCTTGAGGGCACTGAAAAATTGTTTGTAGTTTTTTGTATCAGCAAAGCGCTGGATTTCTTCTGCCTTTCTTTCCCACCATGGGTCTTGCATCTTCCTGATCTCACGCTGCGCCGTGGCTTGGAGAGACTTGAATCTGTCCTTTTTAGGAGCAGAGTTTGGGTTATTTTGCCACTCCCTAAAGGCTTTGTTCTTTTTGCTCAATAGGTCTTCAATAGCAGTGTTGTTCTCGTGGAACCAGTCCTGGTGGTTGCGTTGTTTTGGGCCTAGGACTGCCTTTGATGTTTCCTTCACTGTGTCTCTGAACTGGTTCCATTTCTCAGTTGAGCTTCCAGTGAGTGGTCCCTTGACAGACAGTTTGTTGTCCAGGGATTACTGGAATGTTTGCAAATAAGATGGATCTCTAAGATGACTCACGGTGTATAATGCGTGAACTGTCTGGGTGTGTTTTGGATGGTGAGGCTCAATGCACATTTGAAGAGTCGCTCTAACCAATCAGTGGACTGTCCAGCATTCAGCTCCTCTCATGGCTCTGGTGATCTGTACATCCTGGATGTCTCACCACTGTACAATGATGTAGTCAATGAGATGCCATTGTTTTAATTATGGGTGCATCCACGTTGTTTTATATTTATACCCCAACCGAGGTGTACAAGGCCTTAAAGGGAAAGGTGCTTCAGGCATTCCACATCGTGCTGACCAGCATATGGGAAGAGGAAGACATGCCCCCAGAACCTCAGAGATGCCTCCATCATAGCCCTATACAAGAACAAAGGCCCACAAGCAGCCTGTGACAACTACAGAGGCATCTCACTACTCTCCACTGCCAGAAAGATCCTCGCCCGTGTTATACTCAACAGACTCCTGTCATCTGTTTCAGAGCAGAACCTGCCTGAATCACAATGTGGCTTCCAACCAGATTGCAGCACCTTTGACATGGTCTTCACGGTGAGGCAAATGCAGGAAAAATACCTTGAGCAGAACCTGAGTCTCTATATCATCTTCATAGACCTGACGAAGGCATTCGACACAGTGAACAGGGACACATTGTGGGTGATCCTCACCAAGCTCGGCTGTCCAGCAAAATTCGTCAAACTGATCCAGCTCTTTCATGTCGACATGACAGGGGAAGTCCTATCTGGTGGAGAGACTTCTGATCGCTTCAACATCTCCAATGGTGTGAAACAAGGCTGTGTCCTTGCTCTGGTACTATTCAACCTATCCTTCACCCAAATATTACGACATGCTGTGATGGATCTAGATCTGGGCGTCTACATCAAATACCGACTGGATGGCTCACTATTCGACCTTTACCACCTGACCACCACAAAAACAAAGACAACAGAGAGACTCATCCTGGAAGCTCTCTTTGCAGATGACTGTGCTCTCATGGCCCACCAAGAAAATCATCTCCAAACCATTGTGGACAGGTTCTGCACCGCAACAAAACTGTTTGGCTTGACTATCAGCCTCAGCAAAACAGAGGTGCTGTTCCAACCTGCACCAGGGAGGCCAACGAACCAGCCATGCATTACAATCGATGGCACACAGCTTTCTAACGTCAACACTCTCAAGTACCTGGGCAGCACCATCGCCAACGACCGGTCCCTAGACCACGAGATTAATGCCAGGATCCAAAAGGCCAGCCAGGCACTCGGGCGGCTGCGCTGCAAAGTCCTCCAACACAGCGGTGTAAGCACTGCGACGAAGCTCAAAGTGTACAACGCAGTGGTCCTCAGCTCGCTCCTGTACGGTTGTGAGACATGGACACTGTACCGGAAGCACATGAAACAGCTGGAGCAATTCCACCAACGCTCTCTCCGGTCAATCATGAGGATCCGATGGCAGGACCGAATCACCAACCAGGAAGTCCTCGACAGAGCCAACTCCACCAGCATCGAAGTCCTGGTCCTCAGAACCCAGCTACGATGGTCTGGACACGTCATCCGCATGGACCCACAGCGAATACCAAGACAGATATTCTATGGTGAACTGTCAGCTGGACTCAGGAAACAAGGCCAACCAAAGAAAAGATTCAAGGATCAGCTAAAGTCCAACTTGAAGTGGGCTGGCATTACACCAAAGCAACTAGAACTCGCTGCCTCTGTCAGAAGCAGCTGGCGAGCCCACATTAACCGTGCCGCCACCACCTTTGAAGATGAGCAACGTCGACGTCTTGCCGCTGCGCGTGAACGCCGACACCAGGCCACAACCGCACCTCCCGTAACAACTGGCGTCCCAGGCCCCATGTGCCACACACTCTGCGCCTCAGCCTTTGGACTCCAAAGCCACATGAGGGTACACCGTAGATGAAACTGCACAAAGACAATAGTCATTCTCGGTTACCGAGAGACTACCACTATACTATAGGCATCTCAAACTCAGCATGCTCAAAGCTAATCTTATCTTTTCTCTTGGAATTTCTTTGGAATTTCTCTATTTGTAACTTCTCTAGTATGTTGAGGATTCTATCATCTTTCTAGTCACAAAGTTTTACAACTTTGGTTCCATCTTTGACTCTCAATTCTTACTTACCCAATATATCCAAATAGTTGATAAATTTTATTGTCTCTTTATCCACACCATATTCTATATACTTTCTCCCTTCTATTAAATAGATTTATCATCCCAATTGAAGTATGAATTATGATTGCTTGGTTGTCTAGGCATAAATTGACTTCTACTTAGCCACCAAGATGATTTTCCTAAAGTGCAGATCTTACCAAGTCAACCCTTAACAAATAAATCCAGTGGTCCCCTGTTATCTCTTAAACAAGATAAAAATTTTGTTTTCCATTTAAAGCTTGGAGCCAGTTCCATGAAAGATATGGCTTAGCCCAGAATGTCCAGCTGGCCTTTGTATTGTAAAAGGTACCATCATCCTCCCAGTCATACAGATCTTTACTGAAGGGAAAGCAGCCTGTTATAGTTTGGGAATATACTAATTGTAGTGAAGTTTTTACTCACATTGTCTAATTGTTCTTTTAAATTTCTACTTATTATTTATATGTTCAAAGCTTTAAAGGAGAAGAGACATCAGAAGTCATTTCAACAAACACCCTTGTGATCAAACAGAGGCCCCATTCTTTCCTATATATCCAAGCAAAACAAGTTTACTCCCTTTTTATTATAGTCCTTCAAATACTCTATAATATATATTATCCTATATCTTGAGTTTTATCCAGGTTCAATGTCTCCAGTTCCTTCAATGGATCATCATTACAAGATCATTTCCTAAAATTATAGTGCTGAGACTTGAACATTATAGTATAGATATGGTCTGACTTGCAAAAAGGGCTCTGGATGAATGCAGAAGTATCTTATCTCTAATCCTGTAAAACAGTGGTATTAAACACACAGCTGACTTGTAATACTCCCAAGTACAGATTAAAATATAATTGGGAAATATTTAACAAAATACATAAAATATCATAAAATATAGATAGCATTATATTTTAAAAATAAACCAATATGTTGCCCACAAAGATCCTTATGTACAGATTAGTGAGTTGTATTTCTATTTGAGTTTGACCCCACTCCTGCACACTGTGTTTCTCTTAATGCAGCCTAGGAATTCATTAGATTTTTTTACTGCCATATTACAGTATTTATACTGAGCTTAAAGCACCCAGAGTTTTTCCGATGAACTACTATCTAACCAGGATTCTGAAATTTTATATTTATGAACTTAAAATTTTCAACCCAAGTATAGGACTTTCCATTTACCTCTATAAAATTTCATCTTATTTAATTTAGTCCAATGTTCTTATCACAATTGTTTTAGTTCTTATCATTTATCATGCTAGGTATTCCTGTATTCTTCTTAGGGTAACATCTCCAAATTAGAAAAATCTGCTATCAATGCAGTATATAATTCAGTGGAAATAACATGAAGCTGTACAAGGTGAAGCTTGCTTTGTATGAGCACTCCCCTAAAAAACTCTTTCCAAGGTGGCATTAGATGATTAGGAACTATTGTTTATCTGGTTTAATGGTATCCAACTAACTCTACTATTATCTAGACAATATCTTTCTATCTTCCACTTGAGTACCATGAGAAATGTCATCAAATTTTCTGACAACTCTCGCATCCCATTATTAATTTATAAAGTTCTAAAAATCCTAGTTAAAAAAATGAAATAACAAATTTAAAGCACAAATATTTTCAGAGGAGAGTCATATGGCAGATATGGCTGATATGAAAGTATACTTTAAAAACCCCAGAGAATTGGGAAAGAAACCAAGATGACTAATAGGCTTAGTATGATAGTAGGAATAAAAATTAAATTCACAAAAATAAGTAATCAATTCTTTATAGTAATTGTAAAACCTGGGAAGAAAGACTAAAATGAAATCTATTCAAAATGCATAAAATGGTCAGAACTTAAATCATCAATACACCCAAGCTTTACATATAAATAACTATGAAACACTTTTCAGAAAAGAAGGGAGATAAATATAGATATATTCACTTCTTATTGTTGGACTATACCAGTGATGGTGAACCTAGTGCTGGGCCCCACCCCTCGACTGAGTGCCATGCCTGCCCCTCCAGAGACCCAGTGCCGTGCCCCAACCCCTCACTTTGCCCCCCATCCCCACCATTACCCCCAGAAAGTGGAGGGAAGAAGCATTCCCATTGGGTTGCTGGGCAGAGGGGGTGGATGATGAGAGACATGTGTGGAGTCAGGGAGGAGAGCAGCCCAAGCCATCTGCTCTCCTCCAGCTATATGCCACGTTGTAATATATACTCCCCTCAAACCTAACTCCTCTCCAACCCTACCACAGGAATCACCTTCACTACAAACTCAACAGGTTGCCATCTGCAACATACCCTTGCAAAGCATGTGAACTCCACCCCCTACCCAAATGCCTTATCCCAGACAGGGGAGGGAGGAAGTGCTCCTATTGGGCTACTGGCCAGAAGGGTGGGTGAAGTGAGGAATGTCCTCAGGTACATGGAGAGTGGGAAGGTAATAGCTTTGCCCTGAGTCCCTCTGGATTTCTAATAACAAAACTGGTGGGCAACTACAGGCATGCCCACAAAGAGTGCTCTGTATGCCCTTTTTGGCACACATGCCATAGGTTAACCACCATGGGACTATACCAAGATAATGAAAATTATGACTTTACTTAAATAAATGTTTGGCTTTAGCTCTTTATACATGAAAATTACCAAAGGAAAAGATATCTTGCCAAACTGAACAAAACAATAAACATCATGTAAATTAGAGAAGATGACAAAAATTTGGAGTGGTTTTTGTTGGGAGGAATATAAAAAGAGAGGAATATTCTTGATGGAGGGTTGAATTGGTTCAAGTATTCTACCAATCATTTTGGATGTATTTAAGTAAAATGACTAAAATGTCTATATCCAAGGATCCAAAAATATTATTCCTGGATATATATACAAGGAAATTTTTTTAAGTCCAATATACTAAAACATTTATAAAAGAAGTTTGTTATTACAAAGAAATGGAAAACAAATGGGTGACAACTAGAAATTGTTGAAAAAATGTCTGCATGGATTGGAATATTTTTGAACAGTTAGAAATTAAAAATATGAAGGACTGAGAGAATCAAAGGAGGAGTCATATGAATTAATGCAGAATGAAATAGAGTAAAACCAAAAGAACAATATTCACAACTACAATAAGGTAAATGGAAACCTCATTAAAAGGAACTGATCTTGTTATTAATTGAAAAGCAAATGAAAAATTGGAAAAATAGATAATTAACATCTTCCTTCTCATAGCAGAGAAAAGGCGGGCTATAAGATAGAAAAATGAATAAAAGTGAATCAAGAGTCAGAAAAACCTGATTTTAAATCTTACTTCAGATATCAACTACTTATAGATCTCTGAGCAAGTCTCCTTTTGCCTCTATTTCCTTAGCTCCAAACTGGGGATAATTATAGCACCTACCTCACACAACTGTTGTGAGGATCAAATGAGATCAAATTTGTAAAGTGCTTAGCACAGCTCATGGCTCAAAGTGTGTACTTGTTCCCTTCCCTCCCACATAATTGTTAGATCCAGTTATTATGAGTGCTGATTTATGGATCTTTATTTGACATTTAAAGTTCTGCATAATCTAGACCCATCCTATCTTCCCAGACTTAGTTTATATTATTCCCATCCACAAACTATGTTCAAGACAAATTGACTTTCTTGCTGTTCCTTACTCAAAACATTCTATCTCCCATCTCCCTGTCTTTGCCCTGGCTGGTACCCACTCTTGGAAAGCCCTTTCTCCTCACTTCCACCTTCTGAAATGCCTGGGGTTATCTATTCTAGTTAACTAATAAGTACTTGATCAATAATCATATGTCAATTTTCTCCCCCAGCATTCATAGATGTAGCTCATCTGATATTATAAGTGGCTTTTATATATTGTACCAAGATCAGCCTGGCATTTTCTAATTATCTCCTTACTTATTTCAAATATAACCTACCTGTTTTCATTCTTTCCTTTCAGATTTAAAGATTATTCTCCTTGGCAAAGACTGTAGAAACAAAATAAGAGTTGAACAATTACATCTTCTCTTTCTGACATCTATGATCATTGTTACATACACATTGAATAGTGCTCCCATCCATTCCCATTGACTCGGCAAGTATTTCTTAAGCATCTGCTAAATAACAAGAACTGTAATAGGGGTTCAGGATATAAAGACAAATCCCAAACTATCCTCATAGAGTTTACTTTCTATTGAGCAAAGAGCTGTAACATGGACACAGCTAGCATAAGACAATTTGAGGAGAAAGAAGGAGGAAAGGGGAGAGAGAGAGAGACAGAGAGACAGAGAGAGAGAGAGGAGGGGGAGGGAGAGAGGGACAGAGAGAGAGAGAGAGAGAGAGAGAGAGAGAGAGAGAGAGAGAGAGAGGGAGAGAGAGAGAGAGAGAGAGAGAGAGAGAGAGAAAGAGAGAGAGAGAGAGAGAGAGAGAGAGAGAGAGAGAGAGAGGGAGAGAGAGGGAGAGGGAGGGAGGGAGGGAGGGAGGGAGGGGGGGGAGGGAGGGAGGAGAGGGAGAGAGAGAGAGAGAGGGAGAGAGAGAGAGAGAGAGAGAGAGAGAGAGAGAGAGAGAGAAAGAGAGAGAGAGAGAGAGAGAGAGAGAGAGAGAGAGAGAGAGAGAGAGAGAGAGAGAGAGAGGAGAGAGAGAGAGGGAGAGAGAGAGGATGAATTATAGAATAATACCTGGTGGATTGTAAAAGACCTTGTGGAGGAGTTGCCTCATTATGCTTTGCTCTATATCAATGTAGCTTCTTAAAAGTCACTGTATTTTTTCTTCTTGGCTTTTCTCACCAGCCTCAGCTCTTTCTATGGTTTAGCACTCCTGATTCTACATTTGTAATATCTTGCTTCATTTTTGTATTCATCTCAAGTGTTACCTGCCTGTTCCTCCCTCAACTATATCAGTCAATCATAAACAATTTAGTAAGTACCTGCTTTGTGCAAGGAAATGTAATAGACTCTGGGGATAGAAATCGGGAAATGAAACAGTCATAATTCTCAAGGAGATTCCAGAAATCTAAGTGGTTTCCAACAAGTTTATTAGTGACCCCATTTTTCTATATCCCCTCAAACATATGTCATTCTGCACTTTTATCATTTCAGCCAATTTCATAGGTGTGGGATGATATCTCAAAGTTGTTTTGATTTATATTTTTCTAAGTCAATATGATTTAAAACATTTTTTCACATAGTTTATATATATAAATATATTTATATGTATATGTATCTTTGATTATTCACCCCCAAAAAAACTATAATGAGCCTATTTTCCTAGTTTTTATGAACAAAGTACTTAGTTAATGGAGAGAATATTAAATCTTGGTCTCCTCATCTTCCACAACATGATGAATTCTACCTCAGGGCAAGCCATACCAGAGAAATGATCATAGGCATTTATAATAACATCTCCCTGTCCTTGATGGGACCAGATTATCAAAAGGAGCTTTCTCTATTCTTGTTATTAAGTTGATAATAAAATTTTCAAACTTTTTGATGAATTCCTTGAACTTGTAAAATTATTTTTATAAGAATAGTTATATCTAGATAGTGCTTAGAAAGTCAGCAATTAGGACAAAGAGTCTGCCCATCTTATTGCCTTTTAATATATCACTCTCAAAGAGAAACCTTTTTTTAAAATTAATTAATTAATTTAGAATATTTTTCCATGGTTATATGATTTATGTTTCTTCCCTCCCCTCTTCCCTCATCCTTCCCTGAGGTGACGAGCAATTCCACTGGGTTGTACAGGTATCATTTTTGAAAACCCATTTTTATGATATTAATATTTGCAATAGAGTGATCATTTAAAGTCCAAATCCCCAATCATATCTCCATCGAGCCATGTGACCAATCATGCTTTTCTTCTGTTTCTACTCCCACAATTCTTAGAGAAGCCTCTTTTACAAGTTTCCCCCTCCCCCCTCATAAAATCATATCATCTTCTTTTGTGGCAATTAGAGCAGAGGGAAACTATTACTCTCTTCTAACCATGCTGCTCAGGAAACTCCTTCTTCATACTCATCAGGGATATCTACTGGGTACAAACTACCTTTCCCCTCAAGGCTCTGTAAACTTAATCTCCCTCTGAGATGGTATTGTCCACTCCTGCTCTCCTTATTATGATACTCCCTGGGAACACCTGAAAACAGAATATTTGGTTCAATATGGCTTCTGCCTAGTCTGGACCAATTATTAATAAAAGCACAAAGTTAGCATTCCATCACAGAAAATCCTTAAGACATTAATTCATGGAAACAAAGTCCCCAGGAATCTTTGCCCCATCTGCTTAAAATCCACATTAACTTTAGAAATAGGAAGCTCCTGAAGCAGTTTTTCTGTCCTCACATGAAAGCCAATTTCTAGGTCTTATATATAGGCATCTCTATGAAGCCGTATAAGAAGCTAACAGAGACCATCCTGAAGGCAAAAGACCATAATTTTCTCCATTATCATATCCCATTTGTACAGCCCCAGTATAGTAATTTCAGCAACTCCCCTGGATCTGTGAGATATATTCCTAATGGTCCCTGCCCTAGTTTCAAGTGCTAGTATCTATGGTATACTTAACTGCAGCCATATGACAAAGAGCTGGTCTGCCTTCCATTTCTGTACCAGGTCCACTTTAGAAAGAAGGAGATTCATGGTAAAGGCAACACAGATTTTTGGGGTGAGAATTGATATGCAGGGCATTTGAAAGAGGAAGAGATGTGAAAGTGGTGGTGGAAAAAAACCTCAGATCTTATTAATACACTCAAAAAAAGGTGACTAAGCAATATCAACCTTTAAGCCTACACTACCATCTATACATGAATCAAGGGCATTCTCAATGAGGGGATTAGTAGAGGAAAAGTAAACCTTCATAAATGATGATTATAGGTTGTATTTTTACTCCTTCTAATTGCCTTAAATATGTAGAAGCCATAAGATCTTATTACACTCATTATGAAAAAAGCATTTGACTCAGTAAAGCACTTTTTCAACAAAGTATCTCCCATCTATACTTGAAACTTGCTCAAGATTCCTTAAAAGATATAATAGAAGAAATAATCCTTTTCAATCATCATAAACAATGGTACAGCACAAAATGAGAAAATGTATGCTTGCCAAAGCTGTTTTCCATTATGATAAAGGGATTCAGAGTAGATTTTATGTTGAAAAATAACGCCCCTTAGACAACATAGTCTTTTCCCTTGGGTTGCACATAGCATTACTCTGTGTTAAGCCCTGAAAGATCTATAATCACTCAACGTATTTAGTCTGATCATTCCCTCCTAAAAACTAACAAATTTTATTGCCCAGATTACAACATGAATTTGGATAACAATCTACACAGTTTGTCCATTAATATGTATGCTTGGACAAAACAGTATAAATGTATGACAAATTGATACCAGAGTTCAACAAGAGGAAGAGAGAAGCCCAGACTGCCTTTGGGAAGTTTCAAAGCTTCTTTAACAGTTACCTTCTCTTGGAAGCAAAGGTTTTCAATTTCTACAGCCAAAATCTTAATTTGAGTGGTTATGTGGCTAAAAAAATTGAATACCAGTCTCCAAAGAATTAAATATTAATATTTCACAGAGATTAATGGAAAGATGTATGGTAGGAATGAGCTGGTTACAACACATAGAAAGTGAAGAATAGGGAGTAAGATGTATCACCAAGAGATTTTGTGACAGGAAGAGAAAATGGCTAGTTATATGAAAAAGGTGAAGAATGATATGTGGACAACCAGAATGCTCTACTAGGAACCATACAATATCAGGAGAAATTGAGGAAAGCCCCCAATATACTGAGTGAATCCCCTCTGGAGAACTTATGGGATGGTATCAATAAGAGTAACTGATTGGGGAGAACTTAAAAAATGGCCAGATCACAGATTCATTTGAGTTGAATATGAACAAGAGTTGATCAGAATGAGAAGTCATAGATGGAACAAGATTTTAAAGGAAAAGAGTAGTCACATCAATGAAATCATTGGTCCATTGAAATTTGAAAAGTCAATAGGAAAAGGACTAGAAATCAATGGAACTTTTGGTTCCCCAAGGTATGTAAATAATTATGTCCATGCAAAATTATGCAAATAGATATGCAATTAAATGGATACCCTCTTCCTTAGTCATCAATTACTTTTCAAAGTAGAAATATATTAAGAAGTCCTAGGAAAGGCTCCATCCACTAGAACATTACTAGTTCCTAATTGTTTAGCCCAACTCCCACACTCTCTCATTTTTAAAATTCTTTGTAAAATAGATACAATGAAGTTAGGAATAATTTCATCCCAGATAGAATCTGATCATGGACTCTGATATGTGCTTGAAAATCCTCTTCATGCAACTTTAAGTACTTTTAAGCAATAATAAATAAGAATTTTTGCAACTACTCAACATAACTAATTCAAAAAATAGCAGGGAACTAGTTCAGGGCCAACAGGCCAGTAAAACCATTGCGAAATATTAGATAGTAATCCAATTATTAAAGGTAGATATCAAGAGAATTTCTTATATTTCTAAGGCTTATTCAAAGTCAACAGTTTAGATTTCATGGGCAACTTTCTCCTGAAATATTTCAAGGAGTTTTTTAATTCCCTTATCTCAATATGGTAAGAACAATATTACAGATACTATGATCTCAATTTTACAAAGGAGGAAATAAAGGCAAAAAAAGAGATTATAGTATTTGCTTGGGGTCATTTAGTCAAATATATTCCAGAGTCTGATGACTACACAAGGATTTTGGTCCTTTGTTTAGGGACCTTTTCAAAAACAACAACAACAAAAAAAAGTTAGCAAAAATGGAAAGAAAATTGGTTCTTATTGTTATCTGTTCAAATCTTTTTTGGATGGCAAACATGTCTCCACTGAAACTTTACCAGTATCTAAATGAACTCTGTCTATGACATTCTGCTGATCTGTTCTTGATTTAGTCATGCAGACTCTTTGAGGTAATGTCTTTTTCTAGATATTTCCTTTTACCATCTCTTTAAAAATAGCTTTTGAAGATAGCAAAGAAGGTTCAGGAACCCATCTGATTTCTACCAAATTACCCTCCAAAAAGCAATGATATAACAACTCAAAACAAATTCTCAAGCAGGGTAACCCACAAAAAGTTAAGGTAAAGTAATTTTTCAGGCCAAAACAACTCAGAAGGCCAGCACAAGGGATCTAGTGCACTGAGGTAAAGGGCACAGCATACTAGGGCAGGCCCCACTGAGGCAACAGGCTTTGGGCACAGTCAAAGCAACAGCCAAGGCTTCTGGATCTTTCAGGCAAAGATGGTTAGGGAATCAGACAACTGCTTAAAGGAGATTTCAGGGGTCCCTTTGCAAGCTCCAGGTGCAAGACTCTTCTTGCATTACCCATACTCAGAACCAAGTCTCAGCCCTGGGGCACAGCATAGGATGAGTAAGAGCACTGGTATATGCCAGCACTTGTAACCACAGAGGAGCAGGATACTCTGATCACACTTCCAAGGGGTAAAAGAATGGTTGGGGTTACTCACAGACCAGGGCATAGACCTGGAGAGTATTAAACACAACTCTTAACATCATATCACTGTGGAAGAATTGAAAGCAGATAGATCCTCAGTTCCAGAAGGTAGTTGCACAAAGAACTTGAAGCTTAGAACAGTGCTCCCTTCATCCCAATTATACAATCCAACTTTAACAGTTTTTAAACTAAAAAAATAAAAGGCAGAAAAAAAGGTCTAAATCACTATTATTTAGAGAAATGCAGATTAAAACAACTCTGATGGATCACCCCAAGCCAATCAGATTGTCTATTGTGAAAGACGAAGAAAATGAAAATAAAAATGGAAGGGACATGGGACACAAATGCATTGTTTGGGGAGTTGTGAACTGATTCAATCATCCTGGAGAACAATCTGGACTTATGGCCAAAGGGATATAAAACAGTATATATTCTTTGACCCAGCAATACCATTAATAGGTTTGTATTCCAAAGAGATTTTTTAAAAAAGGACAAAGGGAAAAGGAATGATAGGTACACAAATATATAAAGAAGTTCTTTTTAAGGGGGCAAAGATTTAGAAATAGGAATGTCTGAGTAAGTTATAGTATATGATTGTAATGGAATATTATTGTACTGTAAAAAATGACAAGCAGGAGGAGCTCAGAAAAACCTGGAAAGATTTACCCAAACTGAAGCAAAGGAAAACTAGTAGAGCCACAACATTATATAGTGACAGGAGTACTTTACAATGAACAACAGTGAATAACAGCTATTCTAAGAAATATAATATCCAAAACTATCCCAAAGGACTCTTGATAAAAAAAAAATGTCATCTTCTTCAAAAGGAGAAGAAATTAATCTGAATTCAGACCAAATCAGACTTCTGAATTTTTTTTCTATTTGAGTTTCCTTCCACAAAAGGATTAATTTGGGAAAATGTTTTAAATAATTGCATATATGACAAATAGACTTCCAGTCCAGATGGTGGTTTAGAGGCTACGAAAGTTCAGAGCTCTGAAACCCCTTCCTTACCAATCAGAAACTGAATGCTCCCAGGACACCTAAATTCAAACTGAAGAACAGGACAGACCCAGAGAACCCTCCTCCTGGACCTGGATCAAAAGGTACGGCCACCCAAAAGGCAGAATCTAGATCACTCGGATCTAAGGGGTAGGCAGAAGGAAGGTCCCAGGACCCACCCTCCCCAACCCAGAGTGCTGAGCCCACGGCAGCAGCGGGAACCTCAGGGCCGGTAAAAGGGCCTCAGGGCTGGCTATTCTGAAAGACTCACCATGAAAACAACCTGAGCCAGTCTCCCCAACACAGATGGCAGGGAAACATAGAGAGAAGGGGGAAGCCTGTAGCCCCCTGGCTGGGTCCTTCCATCTGAGTCTCAAGGGAGGTTCCAGCTTTAGGGCACCAGCTGAACCCAATCCCATCAGGAGCCCTCAGAGCTTCTGAAAGGACATAAACCTCAGGGCCAGCAAAAGGGTTACTCTGAAGGGCTTACCTTGAAAGCAACCTGGACCAGTCTCTGAGCAGTCAAAACAGATTGTGGAGGAGGAGGTTTTTTGGTTCCTGGATCATTCGGCCAAAACCAGCTGAACATAATCACATCAGGAGCCCTCAGAGACCAGGGAGGCCATGACCCCTCCCCCCTTAGAGAGCAGGGTCTTCTGAAAGAACAGATACCTAGAGGCGGAGTCAAGACAATTTTATCCTAAAGAATTCTGTGGAGAATTAGAAGGAACATAGACCTGGCAGCCTGGCCAGAGTTTTGGAGATCCTCCATATTTGCTCCAGCCATCCAGGAAGTTTGGAACTCAGAGTAAACCCAGCACAACCAAACTGAACTCAATCCTATCAAAAGTCTCCAGAACATAGGGAAGCCCAGGATCCCCACCCATCCCCATTGACTGCTGGACTTTAAGCCAATCAAAAGCCTCCAGAGGACAGGGAAGCTCAGACCCCCAACAACCCTCCCCCAGAGACTACACCAAGAGAGCCTCTGTTAAAGCTCTAAGAGGGGAGACTGATAGAAGTCCCAAAAAAACAAAAAAAAATGAGAGGAACAAGAGCACAGACAAATATGGGGAGTAAAGAAGGGGTGAATATGAGCAAACAACAGAAAAAGAAGAAAGAAACTACAATAGATAGCTACTACTCAGCAAATGGAACAGAGGGGGAGAGATCAGCAAACGATAAACCAGAAATCCCAGCAAATTGGATACAGGCTATGGAAGAACTCAAAACACAACTAAGAGAGGCTGAAAACAATTTGGGAAAAGAACTTAAAAATTAAGATAAGTCATCTGGAAACAGAGGCACTTGAACTAAAACGAGAAAATAGTGTCTTGAAAGCCAAAATCAACCAGCTGGAAAATGAGGCAAAGGAGATGAAAGATGAGGCAAAGGAGATGAAAGATGAGGTAAAGAGGATGAAAGACGATCTTCAAAGAAAATCAGAACAGAAGGAAAAGGACGACCAAAAAGCCAGAGATGAAATCCAATCTTTAAGAACCAGAGTAAAACAACTAGAATCAAGTGACCTCACAAGGCAGCAGGACACTATAAAACAAAACAAAAAGAATGAAAAAATTGAGGAAAATGTGAAGCATCTCATTCACAAAACAGATGATTTAGAAAATCGTTCAAGAAGAGACAATTTAAGAATAATTGGACTACCAGAAGACCACGACAAAAGAAAAAGCCTGGACATAATACTAGAGGAAATTATCCAGGAAAACTGTCCCGAGATCCTAGAACAAGAGGGGAAAGTGGAGATTGAAAGAATCCACAGATGACCCCCTGTATTTAATCCCCGACTGACAACACCAAGAAATGTTATAGCCAAATTCAAAAACAATCAGATGAAAGAAAAGATAGTATAAGCTGCCAAGAAGAAGCCATTCAGATACCATGGAAACACTGTGAGGTTAACACAGGATCTGGCTGCATCCACACTGAAGGACCAAAAGGCATGGAATACGATATTCCAGAAAGCAAGGGAACTAGGTCTACAACCAAGAATAAAATACCCATCAAAACTGACTATATTCTTACAGGGGAGAGTATGGTCATTCAACACAACAGAAGAGTTCCAAGCATTCATAAATAAAAGACCAGACCTGAACAGAAAATTTGATGTCCAACCACAGAACTCAAGAGAATCATCAAAAGGTAATTAAAAAAGACGGGGAAAAAACAAACAAAACAACAACAAAAATGTTATAAGAGACTCAATAAGTTAAAATGATAGGTATCCCTATAAGAAAAGAGGTCATTGGTAACTCTTAAAAACGGTTGCTATCATCTGAGCAGATAGAAGAATTACACTCAGAGGGAACAGTGACAAATTGTATAGGATGAAAGGACAAGACATAAATAGGTATATAGATATATGCATGCACAAATACATACACATATGAATGTATATATATATATATACATGACTAGAGCTAAAAAAAGAGGTTATGACTAAAAGAAATGGGAAAAGAAACAAATGGGGGTAAATTTATACGTCACAAAGAAGCTCATGGTGGGAGGAGGGAGAACATCAATACACTGGAAGGGTAGAGAGGTTGGAGATAGGAAATATTCAACTCTTACGTACTTTGAAACTGACCCAAAGAGGGAAGAACAATCCAATCCATTGGGGAAGAGAATAGATTTGTTCCCTATAGGGGAGTAGAAGGGTAAAAAATGGACTGGTGAGGAGGGAAGCAGTACAAGGGAGGGAGAGGGTGGGAGGGAAATTTTTTTAAAAGACTACAGGGGAAAATAAGGGAGGGAATAAGAAGGGAGAGGGGTAGAAAGGGAAGTAAAATAAGGGGGGGGGGAACTAGGGGGACTGACTATAAACAAACATTGGTGTAGAAAGAAATAGTGAAAGAAGAAAAGGCAAAACCAAGAGCAGAAATCAAAATGCTGGGAAATACACAGCTAGTAATCATAACTCTGAATGTGAATGGAATGAACTCACCCATAAAACGCAAGTGAATAGTAGAGCGGATTAGAATCCAAAACCCTACCATATGCTGTCTGCAAGAAACACACATGAGGAAAGTAGATATGCATAGGGTGAAAGTAAGAGGATGGAGCCAAATCTATTGGGCATCAAATGATAAAAAGAAGGCAGGAGTAGCAATCATGATATCGGACAAAGCCAAAATAAAAATAAATCTAGTTAAAAGAGATAGGGAAGGTAATTACATCCTGATAAAAGGCAGTATAGACAACGAGGAAATATCTGTACTCAATATGTATGCACCAAATGGCAGAGCATCCAAATTTTTAAAGGAAAAACTAGAGGAGCTCAAGGATGAAATAGATAGAAAAACCATACTAGTGGGAGATCTGAACCTTCCCCTATCTGAACTAGATAAATCAAATCAAAAAATAAACAAGAAAGAGGTGAGAGAAGCAAATGAAATCTTAGAAAAATTAGAGTTAGTAGACATATGGAGAAAAATAAATAGGGACAAAAAGGAATATACCTTCTCTTCAGCAGCACATGGTACATTCACAAAAATTGACCATGCACTAGGGCACAAAATCACTGCAAACAAGAGCAAAAGGGCAGAAATAATAAATGCAACCTTCTCAGACCACAATGCAATAAAATAATAATTAGTAAGGGTACATGGAGAGATAAATAAAAAATTAATTGGAAATTAAACAATACGATTCTCCAAAACCAGCTAGTTAAAGAACAAATCGTAGAAACAATTAATAACTTTATTGAAGAAAATTACAATGGTGAGACATCCTTTCAAAACCTATGGGATGCAGCCAAAGCAGTACTCAGGGGGAAATTTATATCCTTGAGTTCGTATATAAACAAATTAAGAAGGGCAGAGTTCAATGAATTGGGCATGCAAATTAAAAAACTAGAAAGTGAACAAATTAAAAATCTTCAGATGAAGACTAAATTAGAAATCCTAAAAATCAAAGGAGAAATTAATAAAATTGAAAGTCAAAGAACTATTGAATTAATAAATAAGACTAGAAGCTGGTACTTTGAAAAAAACAAATAAAATTGACAAATTACTAGTCAGTCTAATTAAAAAAAGGAAAGAAAAAAACCAAATAGACAGTATCCAAGATGAAAAGGAAGACTTCACATCTAATGAAGAGGAAATCAAGGCAATCATTAAAAACTACTATGCCCAACTATATGGCAATACATATACCAACATAGGTTATATGGATGAATATTTACAAAAATATAAATTGCCTATACTAACAGAAGAAGAAATAGATTTCTTAAATAATCCCATATCAGAAAAAGAAATCCAACAGGTCATCAAAGAACTTCCTAAGAAAAAATCCCCAGGTCCAGATGGATTCACCAGTGAATTCTATCAAACATTCAAAGAACAGCTAACTCCAATACTATACAAACTATTTGACATAATAAGCAAAGAAGGAGTTCTACCAAATTCCTTTTATGACACAAACATGGTACTGATTCCAAAGCCAGGCAGGCCAAAAACAGAGAAAGAAAATTATAGACCAATCTCCCTAATGAATATAGATGCAAAAATCTTAAATAGGATGCTAGCAAAAAGACTCCAGCAAGTGATCAGAAGAGTTATTCACCATGATCAAGTAGGATTTATACTAGGGATGCAGGGCTGGTTCAATATTAGGAAAACCATCCACTTAATTGACCACATCAACAAGCAAACCAACAAAAACCACATGATTATTTCAATAGACGCAGAAAAAGCCTTTGATAAAATACAACACCCATTCCTATTAAAAACACTAGAAAGTATAGGAATAGAATGGTCTTTCCTAAAATAATAAACAGTATATATCTGAAACCATCAACTAATATCATCTGCAATGGGGATAAACTAGATGCATTCCCAATAAGATCAGGAGTGAAACAAGGATGCCCATTATTACCTCAATAATTTGACATTGTACTAGAAACACTAGCAGTAGCAATTAGAGAAGAAAAAGAAATTGAAGGCATTGAAATAGGCAAGGAGGAGACCAAGTTATCACTCTTTGCAGATGACATGATGGTCTACTTAAAGAATCCTAGAGATTCAACCAAAAAGCTAATCGAAATAATCAACAACTTTAGCAAAGTTGCAGGATACAAAATAAACCCACATAAGTCATCAGCATTTCTATATATTTCCAACACAGCTCAGCAGCAAGAACTAGAAAGAAAAAATCCCATTCAAAATCACCTTAGACAAAATAAAATACTTAGGAATCTATCTCCCGAAACAAACACAGGAACTTTATGAACACAACTACAAAACACTCTCCACACAACTAAAACTAGACTTGAACAATTGGAAGAACATTAACTGCTCATGGGTAGGATGAACCAATATAATAAAAATGACCATCCTACCCAAACTCATTTATCTATTTAGTGCCATGCCCACTGAACTTCCAAAAACTTTTTTTACTGATTTAGAAAAAATCATAACAAAGTTCATTTGGAAAAACAAAGGATCAAGAATATCCAGGGAAACAATGAAAAAAAATACAAAGGAATGGGGTCTTGCAGTCCCAGATCTCAGACTATATTATAAAGCAGTGGTCATCAAAACAATTTGGTACTGGCTAAGAGACAGAAAGGAAGATCAGTGGAATAGACTCAGGGTAAGTGACCTCAGCAAGACAGTATATGACAAAACCAGAGAACCCAGCTTTTGGGATAAAAATACAATATTTCATAAAAACTGCTGGGAAAATTGGAGGACAATGTGGGAAAAATTAGGTTTAGATCAACACCTCACACCCTACACCAAGATAAATTCAAAATGGGTGAATGACTTGAACATAAAGAAGGAAAGTATAAGAAAATTAGGAGAACACAGAATAGTATTGTGAGATTTAAAATGGTTGAGGTCTTAAACTATAGTGATTAAAATAGTGGAAGATATAAATTGTGATACATATAAGAGAGGGTGAGTAAATTTGACTGCAGAAATATGTTTCACTACAGTGTCTTGGGTTTAAAATCAAATATAAGGTGGTCGCCAGGGAAATATTCCCAATTATTCAAATACCCAAGTCAATTGGGATTTATAGAGATTTTAATTAACAATACAAAAGAGAAATCAAAGAAAGAAAGAGAAAGAGTAAGAAAGGAACAAGTATGAAGGGCCTCAAGCCAATATGGCCTAGACCTGAGTCTTAAAAGAGAAATCAGTCAGTTTTTAACACTCACCACAAGGTCTGACTAAACAAGGATTCTAGTAACACCAGGCCAGCGTCCTTCCTCAAAGAGTCTTCCAGCCAGAGATTGTTTCAAAGGGCCTCTCTCAAGAGCCTCCAGATCTCCTACCCCAGAGGGACAGAGCCCCTCAGAGGAGCTCCTGAAGGAGCTCTCCTCCAGAACGAGAGTCAGAAATCGAGATCAAGATCCCTGAATGTGATCCAAGCTCTTATTTTTAAGGGCAAAATTTCCTCTGTCACCTCCCCTAAGTCCTTACATCTACCAATCATTATAGATGTTTCTAAAGGACCACCCATTTTGAATTCACAGCTGAGTAGTTTTAATTTCTTTTAGTAAGTCAGAAAAAAAATGCTGCTGTGTCGACAAATTTCATTAAGAAAAAACCTCTGAATAAGTTATCACCCTTTTAGGTTTAAGTAGTTTACAAGTTGCCCCACCTTTATAGGTACTTAGTATCCCATTGTATCAATTCTAAAACAGTCATGACTCAAAGAACTTCCTGTGCCTTCCATAAGCATGGATCAAAGCACTTTCATTGTTCTCAAGGAGCTCTCTGTCCTAAAGCAGTCCTAAGTAGGGTGGAGTAGGGATATTACCAAGGCAAGGAGCCCTCACATTCAAGTAGAATTCTCACTATCTGCTAGGGAATTTTTTAAGTAGAAGATTTCCCCAATGGGGGAAACCCCTAACATTCATAAGTCTGAGAAATTTTGAGGGTTACAGTATACATGTCAGACCTTTGGGAAGGGAAAGATTTCAAAACCAAGAAAGACTTATGAAGAGTCACAAAATGCAATATAAATAATTTGGAATACATCAAATTAAAAAGTTTTTGTATAAACAAAACCAATGTAACTAAAATCAGAAGAAAAGCAACAAATTGGGAAGCAATCTTCATAAAAACCTCTGACAAAGGTTTAATTACTCAAATTTATAAAGAGCTAAATCAATTGTACAAAAAATCAAGCCATCCTCCAGTTGATAAATGGGCAAGTGACATGAACAGGCAGTTCTCAGCCAAAGAAATCAAAACTATTAATAAGCACATGAAAAAGTGCTCTACATCTCTTATAATCAGAGAGATGCAAATCAAAACAACTCTGAGGTTTTACCTCACATCTAGCAGATTGGCTAACATTAGAGCAAAGGAAAGTAATGAATGCTGGAGGGGATGTGGAAAGGTAGGGACACTAATCCATTGCTGGTGGAGTTGTGAATTGATCCAACCATTCTGGAGGGCAATTTGGAACTATGCCCAAATGGTGATAAAAGACTGTCTGCCCTTTGATCCAGCTATAGCACTGCTGTGTTTGTACCCCAAAGAGACAATAAGTAAAAAGACTTGTTCAAGTATATTCATAGCTGCACTCTTTGTGGTGGCCAAAAATTGGAAAATGAGGCGATGCCCTTCAATTGGGGAATGGCTGAACAAATTGTGGTATATGTTGGTGATGGCATACTATTGTGCTAAAAGGAATAATAAAGTGGAGGAATTCCATGGAGTCTGGAACAACCTCCAGGAAGTGATGGAGAATGAAAAAAAAATAATTGCATATGTAAAATCTATATGAGATTGCTTACCATCTCAAAGGAGGTGAGTGCTTATAAGGAGGTAGGAAGAGAGATAATTCAAGATTCAATAATCTTTGAAAAATATTCAAAGCTGTTTTTCCAGAATTGGAAGAAAATTAGATTAAAATTAAAAATAAATACAATCTCTTTAAAAATAGATTTTACAATTTGTCTGTAAATCAAGACAAGTTCACTAGCCTATAATTTACAGACCCCATGCTCTACTTTTTTTTAATCAGGAGAGCATATTCTCTTCTGCAATGTTTCAGCAACTTTGTCATCCATCATGAACCTTCAGTGATCTTTGATTATGGCTTAGCAACTAAATGAGCCAGTTGGTTCAGTATCCTCAACATGACTGGGAAGCAGATAAATTTCATTTGGGTGTTCTCCCAGCTTTCAAATTAGTGCTTCCTTCTTCCTATAAATTGAAAAGTATTGAACATCCTTTATCATCACTGTTCTCATATCCTATGTGCACCATCCTTACTCGCCAGATCTCTACTCATCATCACTCTTTGGGATGTTCTGTGATAGCTAAGATATTAGTTGATAATGAGTTTAGGTTTTGATCCCTCCCTACTTGGAAAATGTGCATTTTATAAGATGATGTAGACTGGTTAGATAAGTCCCCTATCCTTCCCACAAGTAGAAGGAGGAAAGGCATTTAACTGGATGATTGATATGTAAGTAAGACCCCAAACACTAAAGGAGTTCTAACAACTTCATGTTTTATTTTTCTTATATAACTTATAATTTGAAAGTGACTAGTTTCTACTTATCCTATATTGGTTCATTTGTAAAAGGTTCTAGTTCCCTTTGTTTGTCTTAGTTTAAAATCCACACAGACTCTATCACTGTTTGAAATTGGGGTCTAGTTCTAGAGAAAGTCAATTTCTGAGATTGTTATTGTGTTCCTTTATTTCTTAAAATAAGAACAAGAGAGATAGTGAGGCATAAACAAAAAAACCTATATCTTTTTTTAGGAACCACACATGGTTATTTACATCAGTGTTATTATTTTTTTCTCCTTGAAATTCAGAACTAGACAAGGATACAAGGATATTTTTAAACCTAAACAAATTGAATTATAATATTGGCAGGAGGAATGACAGAAAGGTTGGTAGTTTGGGGTAAGCCTGCATAACTCCCTCTAAAATTACACCTTATATCCACTAATAGAAACATAGTGTAGGGTTGGTAGATGGGCCTTGAGCTAAGAATCCATCAATTGTCATTACTATATGACTCTTTAATAGTTAGGAAGCACTTTCTATGCATTATCTCCTTTGTTCCTCATAACCAGACTAGGAGA
The DNA here is from genome assembly GCF_027887165.1 of Monodelphis domestica. Lineage (NCBI taxonomy): Eukaryota > Metazoa > Chordata > Mammalia > Didelphimorphia > Didelphidae > Monodelphis > Monodelphis domestica. The sequence continues at coordinate 615,737,443 of NC_077227.1, forward strand.
TAGCTACTACAGGTTTAATTAACTTCATTTTATTGGTGAAGAACAGTAGAAATTAAGTAGATTGCTCATAGACATACTGTCATAGTGGGAGATTGATCTCAGTTTTCCTCTGACTCTGAGTCCAGGACTCTTTCCCTTGGATTAATAAAAAGATAATTGTTGAATCATTGTCTTATACTTCCTATCTTTCCTTGCCTACCTCTCTCTACCCAACCCTAAACACACCCTCCCTCCACCCCCACCACTATGAACACTTCAATAAATCATTTAAAGTTTTCATGATATTGCTCTTCTTCTGCCTCTCTGACTGCTTCTTCTCAGCCTCCTTTGTTGGTTCTCCATTCATGTCACACCCAAGGCTCTGTTCAGGACCTTCCTTTCTTTTCCCTAAATACTATCTCACTTGCTGATCTCATCAGATCCCATTAGATTCAATGATCATTTTTAAACAGATGATCCCCACATCTGGATGTACAGTCCTAATCTCTCTCTTTAGCTACTGCTACATCATCAGTTTCCTTTGGGACATCTCCAGATATGTCAGACTCAAAATATCATAAAAAATAATGATTTACTCTCCCCTCTTCACTGCTGCTCTATTACTTTCAAGTATACTACTACCCTGCCAGTCACTCAAGCTCAAAATCTCAGAATATTATCAAATCTTCATTCTCACTCTGTATATAATCTGTTATCACAGCTCATCTTTTTTTCTGGGCAAGTCACCTAACCTCTGATTACTTCAGTTTCCCCAACTCTAAAACGGGGATAATAATAGCACCAATCTCAGAGTATTGGTATGATGATCAAATATTTCTAAAAATCACTTTGCCCATTCCTAGTTAGATGACCCTGGGCAAGATGCTTAACCCCCATCACCTAGCCCTTACCACTCTTCTGCCTTGGAACCAATATACAAAAAAGGACTTAGCACAGTGCCTAGCATCTAGTAGGTACTGTGTATATGTGTACTCTCCTTAATTTCCTCTTCATTAGAGGTGAGATTGCCCCTTTCATCTTTGATACTGTTAATTTGATTTTCTTCTTAAGTTTTTTTATTAGATTGACTAATACTTTATCTATTTTATTTGTTTTTTCAAAGTACCAGCTCCTAGTCTTATTTATTAGTTCAATAGTTCTTTTGTTTTCAATGTGATTAATTTCTCCTTTAATTTTTAGGATTTCCAATTTAGTTTTATCTGGGGATTGTTAATTTGTTCTTTTTCTAATTTTTTTAAGTTCAAGCCCAGTTCATTGATCTCCTCCCTCTCCTTTTTGTTGATATAGGCACTCAGCAACATAAATGTTCCCCTGAGTACTGCTGTGGCTGTATTCCATAGGTTTTGATATGTTTTCTTCTCATTGTCATTCTCTTTAATGAAGTCTGTAATTGTTTCTGTAATTTCTTCTTTGACCCACCTGTTTTGAAGAAGTAGATTATTTAATTTCCAATTAATTTTAAATTTGCCTTTGCATGGACCCTTGTTAATTATAATTTTTACTGTATTATGATATGAAAAAGTGGCATTTATTATTTCTGCTTTTCTGCATTTGTTTTCAATATTTCTATGCCCTGGTACATGGGCAGTCTTTGTATATGTACAATTTACTGCTGAGAAGAAGGTGTATTCCTTTTTATTCCTGCTCAGTTTTCTCTAGATATCTATTAACTAATTTTTCTAGCATTTCATTTACTTCCCTTACTACTTTCTTATTTATTTTTTTGGTTCAATTTATGTAGTTCTGAAAGGGGAAGGTTAAACTCCTTCAATTTTCCCTTGGGAATCTAGATGCTATGCCATTTGGTGCATAAATGTTTAGTAATGATATTAATTCATCGTTTGTAGTACTTGTAAATGCTTATTCTCTTTCTGCCCCCTTTCCTTCTATTATCCAGCTATACTGGTCTATTTCCCATTCCTTCAATGAAAAAATCTCCCATCCCTTTGACTTTGCACTGGTTATTCCCTAGATCCCAGAAAGCCACACCTCCTCTGCACCATTTCCTAGTTTTCTTGGCTTTTGTAAAGACTAATCTTTAAAACTAAACCCCATTTTCTGTAGGAGACCTTTCCTAGTTACCCTAGCCACTAGTTCCTTCCCTTCTGAGATCACTTTCTACTTACTCTGAAGATATTCTTCCTGTACCTAGTTAATCATATGTCATCTCCCACATTAAAATGTGAGCTCCTCAAGTGCAAAGGATGCTTTTATCCTTTCTTTGTATCCCCTTAACTTAGCATACTGCCTGGCACTTGTCAGGCACTTAATAAATACTGGTTGCTTGATTATATAATTATTGTATCATTTATTATTAAAGGTATTATAATAAATTCTTACCAACTAGCAGGATCTCATTTTATTCAGAATATAGGAGTTTGGATGTGACCACCTAAATAGTTCCTTTTAGCTCTAATATTTTAATTATTTACAGTTTGATCTCAATTTGCTCCTTTGCTCTTGTGACATTGCAAGGTCATGAGAATGAATGGATGCTGAATAGATTATCTCACATACTCTTCCCTTTCAATCCCCATTCTCATCCATTTTCTGTCTTATATTTCAATTTTAATTCACTTTATTCTTTAGAGGTGAGAGAAATCTAAGGGAGGTGGGAGCTAAAGGTGGATGGATACCAAAGGGCAGCCAAAGTTCCCTTGGGTTCCTCTTACTATTCATCCACTTGTACAATTGCTTTAAGTTCTGGCTGGGCCCTGGTCTTGACGTAAAACTCCACCATTACATAGAAATAATGGCTGTAATTAATAATAAATGAGAAGCCTGGGGAATTGCAGAGCAGAATTTTGTGGCTTAGAGATTTATACAGCTGCATCCTGTGCCAACACAAGACATGTATGGAAAAAAACTAAGTTGCTATCATTCTGGATTCAGGATATATTGCTAAGAAACCCTATGTGCTAAGTACTTGCCTTATACAGAAAATAATAAAGAGTCACTGAAGAAATTTCTGGGCTGATTCCAGGCCCTTACTGTTTCAAATGTAAAGGAAGACCTTTTGAGTTTATTGATTATATCTCCTTCCACATCAATACTGGGGTCCTTTGGTCTCTGGAGGTTCCCACAAGTCAGATAATTTGCCTGGTCAGGTGGGCAAGACACTCATATCCTTAAAGTGACACATAAGGAAAAAATAATAGATATATTCTAGTGGCTTTTGGGCAGGAATACTAGGGCCTTCTAAGTAATTTCAATGCAATATCAACCAAGAGAGTAAATAGAAATGAAAAAGGCTCCACAATTTATTTTGCTTCCAAAGAGAAAACTGAGAAGGAAAAACTGGGAAGGATCTTAGATTAGATTCTCTAATTTGGTATTTAAATTCCCTGAAAGCAGGAGCTATTCTGTTTCCAACATCTAGCACAGTACTTGGCACCTAGCAAGAACAAAATAAAGGTTTGTTGTCTGATTGTAACTAAAAGCAGTTATGAGTGTTAAGGCAGTTTAGCACTTCACCACACTGGGTACCAGAGAAGCAGCAAGGTACAGAATATATCCTGCCTTCAAGGAATTTAAATTCCAAATTAGAGAATCTAATCTAAGATCCTTCCCAGTTTTTCCTTCTCAATTTTCCCTTTGGAATTGAAATAGTTTTTGGACTTTTTTTCATTTCTAATTAACCTCTTGACTGATATTGCCTTAGCATTTTTCTTTTTTCCTTCTCAGGAGTTGCTTATTAACAGTCTGAGGGAAGTGGTCAGTTCCATTTTCATGGGAAAAAAGCAGAAATGTGTGCCTATATTGTCCATTTAAACCTTCCCAAATCACTTATGTTTTTAGATAATTAATAAATAATGCTTAATTTAAAGATGAAGGATAATATTTCAGGAGACAATTGTATAAAATCAAGAACCTGGAGTAAGATTGGAAATATTACAAAATACATTTATTAAGCAGAATGGAACAGGATTTCATGCTGGACTGAGTCAACAGGGTCTAAATTCAAATCCTACCTCTGGTACATGCAAATTGTGTAACCAAAAATGTTTCATTTAAACTTTCCTATCTATAAACCAGAAATCAAATCTTACTGCACTATTGAGAGATATTTAAATTACTTTAGGTTTCCCTCAAATCACATATGCACATGTAAATGATAAATTCAGCAATATTACATTCCTTTTGTTTTTCCACCCTGAGACACTCCACAACAGATTTCCCCTTGGTTATCCATTTTGACTTTATATCCTTGGGTTCTTTTAGAAAGAAATCCCTTAATATTCTATTTCTAATGGTTTTTCTCATCCTTTTAAAAGGCATGGGGTAATTTATTTAGTTATTCCTCCTTTCCTTGGTAGTTGTATATATTTTTTCCTTTTTAAAATTTCTGTTATTTAGGGGTTACAAGTCAAATAACCATCCCACCTATCTTTTTCTCCTTAGCCAGGAATATTTTAAATGGTGTTTGTAAAAAATTCCTGTTTTTTTTTATTAGACTCAGTTTTGCCAAGCACATTATTTGGATTGTATCTCAAGTTCCTTTCCATTTTTAGAAGATATGAATGCCTTCCTTTCTACCATTTCTTGTTAGATGACTTCTGTGAAGAGTGGATTTGGCTATGTCCTGATTGTAACAATGAAGGTATTTAGTTCTTCCTTTATTGGGAAGATTAAATTGTAATCCCCAGTCTATTTTTAGATTTTAATCCCCAAAAGTGTTAACCCAATATTCAAAGTAGATCTATGCATTTTAACCACAAAAGGTGTGAACTAACCACAGAAAGGTGTGAACATCCATTTCATGCATTGAGTGGGAGGTTTGTGACCTATGTGTGAAAGAGTAGGCAGTCCTGGAGAGGAGTGTCTACTGTGATTGGTAGATGTAAAAATTTAGGGGAGGTGAAACAAGAGAAAAAGGTCTCTAAAAAGAGGAAACAGAGGCACACAAGGATCAATTGAGAGATGGATAAATCAAGATCATTCAGTCACTCAGAGTTGGACTGGAAGAAGACACTCAGACTTGGAGTGAAGACACTTGGCTGTGGAACTGGACCCCTGGAGGGGGAGACCTCAGACTGCTTTCCTTTTAGATGGTCACCATGGTGAGTGAATGGCTGACTTGGTTTCCTTGCCTTTCTGGAGGTGTGACTCCTTGAGACTCCTTTCCCCTGGCTGGGGCTTAGAATTTCTACCTGGCTATGAGGAAGCCAGAGCTTTCTCTCTCTCTCTATGTCCCCTTTCTCTCTTCCTTAATATCTTGCCTCTATTGTAAATAAACTACCATAAATTCCATTCTACTTTAGTAATTAACTTTGGGATTTAGAAATTAAATCCCTGGCAATCACAAATTAAATATTCAGTCCAACCACAAAAAAAAAAAAAACTAACAGTTATTAGGTGGAGAGGTCACTGCAATTACTTTACCTCCTGAGCATAATTCCAACTGTATGATGTTTGACAATTTCTTGCATCTTTCTGAGACTCAAGAGGGCTAGATCATTAACTAACCAGATCATTTCTGAAAAGCCAATGGATATCTGAGAGCCTCAAAAGACATGGAGGGGGGCATCTAGGTGGCTCAGTGGATTAAGAGACAGACCTTGATATGGAAGATCCTGGGTTAAAATCTAGCCTCAAACATTTTCAAACTTTGTGACTCTGGGCAAGTCACTTGATTCCTCTTGTCTAGTCTTTATTGCTCTTTTGCCTTAGAACCAATACACAGTATTAATTCTAAGACAGAAGGAAATACATGTAAAAAATACATGTAACATTCAGGTCTGGGTTGTACTAGATGGTCTTTGAAGCTGGGGGCAGGATCTCAGGATCCCTGCGTTACTAAGACTCAGAGATATATCTGGCAGAGGAATAGGGAATAGTTTGTGGAGGGTTGGGGACTGGTATACAATTACAACTAACTGCATTATCTCTGTCACAAGTCTAGTATGTCAGAGAGGGTATGCTGTAGTATGGGACCACTGAAAGGTGCCAAACAATCTGGCCTTGAGCTTCTGAGGTGAGAATCCAACCCTATCTCACTCCAGACCCCTGACCCCCAACCCACAGGAATAAATGAGCCACAAGTCAAGGCTAACACTAGCCCCCAGGGCCTGAACCTGAGCCCTCTAAAACAGCACTTCTTAACCAGGGATCTATAAATGTTTGCTTTTAAAAAATATTTTGATAATTGTTTCAGTATAATTTGCATCCTTTGTAATTCTATATATTTTAATATATTTTAAATATCATTCTGAGAAGGGATCCATAGTCTTCATTATGCTGGCACAAGGATCCCATGCTTTAAAAAAACTGTAAAGAAGGTCTGATAAAAGTTGATAATAGTAACTGGTCTAAAGAAAGCATTTGTGAATTCTAAGCAAAGTTAAAAATTGGTTTTCCTCTGTGCTTCTCTCTATCAGAAGCTTGGGACCTTCATGGGAATATGCAACTTATCACAAAATAAATGTAGAATAGAATGTAAACTCCTTGAAGATATGGACTAGTCAGTGATTTTTTGCCTTCATATCCACAGCATTCAGCATAACGCCTTGCATGTAATAGGTGTTTAATAAATTTGTGTATATTATTTGTTGATCCTATGTGATGGAAAATAAAATTTTCTAGCATTATAATGTTCCTCCTTGCTAGGCAGCTGTTGCTCTTCCATCTAAAAACCACTTGTTTCCAGAAACCTAATTAATTTCATATGGACATAGATAGAGTAAAGTCATCTTAGATAATGGAGGCCCCATGCCTCCATTAAAAAACATTGCTGTCTCAGAATAGCTTTCCAGAATGTACTTCAAAGAAGACATAGGGCTTTTAAATTGAAATTAATAAAAAAGTATCTTCACAGTCTCCTTACCATTAATTCTCTGAGAAAGTCATGCTAAAGAAATTAGCATATGTAAAGCTTATTTATTCAATTGGCTTCCATTCTTATTAGGCCCATGTCTCAGAGAAGTAAGCACTGATTAAAGGAAATTAAAGCGTGGCTGAGAAAAACTTTCCCCCATCTGCTACACACACACACACACACACACACACACACAGTTTACTGTCTAAAAGATAGGAGCCAACTTAAAAAGAAAAAAAAAATTCTAGCTGGTTACTGAAAGAATTCAGGAAGACTAGAATAAGAAATGAGAAGAGTTTGTGAGAAAAGAGACCTAGAGCTATGGAGGCACTATATGGAAAAAGAGCATCCAAGAAATTTGGAAAGAAAGTGAACAAGAAGAGGGTGAAAGGCTGATGAAAAATAAAAATGTAGCCACCAAGGGGGAAAGAGTCAAGAGAAATAATTATACTGAGCCTTTCATGAACTTGATGAAAAGAGACAATGAAGGCTATAGGTCAATCACTCAATCAGAAAATATTTACTACACATCTGTGAACTAGATGCTTTAAGGCCCAGAATGAATCAGTATCAGTCATGGATTATGTCTTCATGGAATTTAAGATCTAGTGAAAAACACAAGATGTACACAGGAGGAAATTTATTAAGAACACTGTAGACTACATAGACTTCAACCTCTTCTGCTGAGGAATCTGTTTGTTCCTTCTTGTCTATTTCCTCCTCTAATGCTCCTATCTAACATCCTGGGGGGCGTCTACTCTATGGGTCATCACCACACTCAAACCATTCATTAGCAATCCCTTGCTCTTGCTTCATGACTTGCCTATCTCTTTTTCCAGATATATATTCCTTAGATGTTCCCCTTTTCATAAATTCCTATGGGAAAATCATCTTTGATTCAAAAAACACCATAGCTTTCTTATTCTAAACACACATCTTCATTTTGGGTCACCTACAATTCGTTTTGAGTTTTTTCAGGAGAGATCATGGTTTGATGATTCATGACTATATAGCATCATAAAAAGAATAATTAACTTGGAAAATAAAATGATTCTCCAGATTTTTTCTGCCTCCTTCCCAGCAGTCTTCTTACCCCCAAAATGCTTCAATTCTTTCACCAATTAGTGAGTTCCTGAAACCTCAAGTTTGAGAAAGTCCCCAGACCAGCTGTGCCCATTTCTTTCCTAGTTTCCTACTCAATTCTCCATACTTTTATATTTTATCCCAGGGACTTGTAAGTAAATGTTAAAAAACCAGCTTTCCAGAAAAAAAACCCAGCAGAACACACTTGTAAATTTAATTAATTATTAACATTTTCTCCATTGCTTTCTTAGATCTAAATAATCAACAAAATAATTAAGCCTTGATTTGTAATATTTACATACTTTTGAAGTCTATATGCTCACATTGAAAATTTAACTTGGAGCTAAGTGAACTGACTCCAACCAATACACTTCTGACTTGTCTTGCCCCACCATGAGTACACACTTGCCAGTATTCTTTTCAGTGTTGGGTTTTCTCTGTCGTTTTATCTCTTGCTCTCTGTGTTTCTCTGTGTCTCTCTTGGTCTCTGCTCTCTGTCACTCTCTCTTTCTGTTTCTCTGTCTGTCTGTCTCTCTTATCTGTGTGGATTATGTAATTTGGAGCTTCTAAACTGGATAGGATATTAAAGGACACCAAATAAGGGAAGTGAAGGGGAGGAAACATAAAACAAGTTTTTGAAAGCAGGGTGAGTAAATAAAGGTGTGGTGGCAGTGGGGACAATAGAGTCTATACTGACTGGGAGGAAGAACCCTATTTGGAATCAAGAAAAGTTTCATATAGAAGATGGTACATGAACTGCATCTTAAATCAAGAGAGAGTATCTATGATTTGGAAATAAGGAAGAAGTGCATTAATTCCAGGCATGTTAAATGGCCAGTTCAAAGGTACTGATTGCTTGAATTATTTCCAATGACTGAAAACTCACTTCTTCACCTCCCAACAAAATAGCTCCTGTTTCTGAGCCTTTGCCTTCCTTACAGGTCTTTGCCAGTTCTCTCTCTACATCCTCTGATACCTATCATGTCTATCTTCAGTACATATCTTTTAAGAAATCCAAGTTTATCAGTCAACTTGATTTGTAGCCTTGTTGATCTCTTTAGTCAGTTCCCTGTTTTCTTCTTCATCAAAATCAATTTTGTTCTCATTGTCAGAATTTATTTTTGAGAGCATCTTATCTCCTTCAAATAATAATTGGGATATATTTAGCAGTCTTATATATATATATTTGCCAATGAGATAGGGACTGCAGGAGTCATCTCCATTTTACAGATAAACCAAAGATCAGAAATGCTAAACAAATTAGTGTCAAATCCCTGGTTTTGCATCAAAGTTGTAATTTTAGTAGGCATCTTCCTAACTCCAAATCTAGAACATTGGCCATTCTAGAACTCTGCCTCTCTAAATCCTTTCTCTTCCCTTTCTCTTATTTTTCTCTAGGCCCTGAGGCCCTTCCTATCCTTTTCTTAACTCTAAATACTTTCCCTAATCTAGCCTCAATGTAAGTAATTTTTTTTTCCTGTCAATCTGTCAGTATTTGTTACTTGCCTAGTATGGAACAAGTACTATGTTAAGTACTGGAGATTTTGTTGCCATTCAGTCATTTCAATCATGTCTGACTCTTTATGATCCCTTTTGGGATTTTGTTGGCAAAGATACTGGAGTGATTTGCTATTTCCTTCTCCAGCTCATTTTGCAGATGAAGAACCTGAAGCACACAAGGTTAAACAATTTTCCCAGAATCACACAGCTAGTAAGTGTCTGAGACCAGGTTTGAACTCAGAGAGATGAGTCTTCCTGACGCCAGGATCTGCCCTCTATCTACTGCACCACCAAGCTCCCCAAGTGATGAAGATACAAAGACAAAAATGAAATAATTTCTAAATCTTCAAGGATGTTAGATTTTCTTTAGAATTAATATGGGGAATGGCTAAACAAATTGTGGTATATGATTATGATGAATACTACTGTGCCATAAGAAATGATGAATTGACTAATATTTTTAAAACTTGGAAAGAACTATATGAGAAAATGAAGAATGAAACGAGTAGAACCAGAAAATTATACACAGCCACAGAAATAATACTGGAAAAATAAACTGAGAATATAACCTCTAGAAAGTGAACAGAAAGATAAAACATACAAGACAATTTACATGAGCATGTTCGCATCCCTGCCAATAGCCTATGTGATATAGGAAGGTAGGGAGGGTTTGGGATGCTTGTGGAAAGGTTATCTTCTATAGAAATGAAGAAAAGTGATTTGTGATTTTGATGGGGGCTGGCAGTAGGCAGTAAGAGGTAATAATAGGAACGGGACCCTCATACTCTGAAATCTTGCATTTCTAATTAAACATGAATTGTAGATTGTTAAATTCTCCATTCTGTGTACCAGATCAATAACATTCTATGCTAGACATCAGTTTTGTACCCATTCTGTTTTACTAATTGCTTATATTGTTCGTAAAAATCATTAATTACCTCTAGTGGCCCTCCAATGTACCTATCCCATTCCCATGTTCCCACTCTGGAAGGGCATCAAGCAAGACCTCTCCCTGGCAAATGATGACAAGGTAGACAATGGAGGAACCTCCACTTGAGTTTGGAAAGGGAGATGCTAAGCTCTCAGACCCCAATAAATATACCAACTCTGATCCACAGAGTGTGGTAGCTCTACCCCTTGGGTGAAGCTTCCACCCTATAGCAGAACTACTCCATACTACCAGCTCCAAAGAGGCTACTATACTAGCTCCTAGGCTACCTGATTAGCCCTCAGACTATTCCACCTGCTATTATACCACTATAAACCACTTCTTCTTCAAATAAAATTATTTTCTTACTTCTGGACTGAATGGAGTTTGCGTCTCCCATTCTTGAGACAAAACCCTGCCAGACTTCAGAGCATTTCTCCCACAAAATTTCATTTGTGCAGTATCTTCTTTTTCTTATGGAAATGCTTGTTTTATTTGGATTTGTAAACATCTGGAATAATAATTGCAAAAAGAGATAGACAATATGTCAAGAGAGACAAGAATAGGGCTATGAATGGGTTCTGTATTTGTGATTTTATTGGTGTAGGGGGCAGTTGTATGAGAAAATCCCTTTATCAAAGCATTTTGGTACTTTCTTTGAAATTTATAGACAGTTTTCTAGAGTACAGAGGGTTTAACTGATTTGCTTAGTCACACAGATAGTATGGATCAGATGTGAGATATATTTGTAAAAACAAAATATATACAAGACTAGTATAAGGTAAATCTGGAGAGGGTGGGGATGTACAAACACCTGGGAAAACTGAGAAAGTTTCAAGGTAGATGGTGGAATTTGAGTTGAGATTTGATGAAATCTAATGATTCTAAGAAGCAGAGGTAGGGAAGGTAGTACACTCAAGGTTGAAGAGATTGCCTTCAGGGTGTTAATCTTCTAACAGGGAAAGATAATTATATATTGGAGAGTTGGGAGCCAGGAATGAGTGCTTTGGTTCGGATAATCATAGGGACAGTGAGCGGAGTCATGGTTAACTGACATACCCTTTACAGTGGCAATGACAGTATTACTTTAATTATAATTTCTTGAAAAAGGCAGAAAGGGAGGTAGGATTTCATGATCAAAAGGGAAGATGACAAGAAGATGAATGGGATGGAGATAGCTATATCAGGAGTTCACTCTTTTGTACTTTAATCCCAGGGCTTATGCTTTTTCATGCATTCATACCCATTCCACATCCAATCAATTGTTTGATCTTGTTACTTCTATTTCCATGATATTCCTCTATCTATTCCCTTCTCTCAGTCTCATAGCTAGCACACAGCCTTATTTAGTCCCATATCATTTCTCATCTAAATTATTGCTGTAGCCTCCTACTTGATCATCCACATAATTGCCAATGACTTATTCTTAAAGTATAGACCTCATCCTTCACTCCTTTATTCAGTTAACTCCAACTTATTCCCATATCCTCTAGGATCAAAATCAAACTTCTTTAGCATTTAAAACTCTTCACTACTAAACTCCAACATAGCTTTCCAGTGGTATTTTTTCACTTCTGTTCATGTCTTCTAGCAGCCATGGAGAATAGGGGAAATCCTAGCTTAAGAGGTAGCAGAAGTGAAAAAAGTAAGGTCAAAGTGTGGAGCACAGCCTGAGCAAAATTAAGGAGACAAGAAACTGGAATCCACCTGGGACCATGGAAATGGGGATTGCACACTCTTAGCATTCATTCTCTTGCCCTTATAAGTAGTAATAAAGTCTATTTGACTGCTTTGTATGTGTAAGCTGTGGCTTTGTGTCTGAATTCTCCTGAACCACAATCTATATCTATAAATTGGAGATAATTAAACTCTTGGTAGCTACCTGACCAGGTTATTAGAAGGGAAGCACTGAATCCACTTTAAAATGCCACTGAGGTTAGACCAAATGTTATTACAAGAAGGTATTTTTACTAACCCCTTGGATTGTAGGATTCATTGCCCCATTAATTTCCTGCAAAGATGTCCACATGAGCCAGATGCTAGGCAACTCCTGCTGCCTCTCCCTGTCCTCAATGATTCACTGGTGGAGAGAAGCCCAAGATACTTTTGGAAAGCTGCATCAGATACCCATGTGAATTTAGGCAACTTCGGATGCAAACTATAGTTGTCTGTCACAAAAATGGAACAGCGTGTCTTTTCAGTAGCCTGGATTTGATTACTTACAACAAGCTGTTCTAGTGATAAGAGGAACAAAATTATGTTTTCATTATGACCCTACTCATGTTGCCTCAATTAAGTATACATCCATCTCCCCATTATGGTTTAGTGGAAGTGGGAAAGAAGGCCACAAGACTTCTTACCTGTCAAAAGCAATGACTATAGCTTTCCATAATGGTAAGCTGGAAAAATATCCAGGTTTATCGCCTCAATTTTCTTTCCTTCCTTCTTTACTCTCTTTTTCTTGTCTTTCTTCTTTTTTCCTTCCCTCTCTCTCTTCCTTCATCCCCCTCTCTCTTCTTCCTTTCTTTTCCTTCCTTCCTTTCTTCCTTCCTTCCTTTTTATTTATTCTCTTTTTCTTTATTTCTCTCACTTTCCTTTCTTCTACTTTTCTTTCTCTTTCTTTCTTTTTTTCTTTCTTTTTTTCTTTCTTTCTCTCCTTTCTTTCCTTCCTTCCTTCCTTCCCTACTTTCTTTAGCTTACTTTTCAGTCAGGAAGCCATTCCTGAAAGCATCTTAACATGTTGTTTCTAATTAACTTACTCTGGCTAATTTGACTCTTTTACTGGCTACCTACCTGCATTGGTGCCCAAAGCAGCTAAATTGAATTTTTGATCAACACATTCTCAGGAGTAAACTGCATACTGTTCTCCATATCAGGCACCAAACTATCTGTTTCTGTCTAAGTGGGGAATTTTCACATAACCACTTTGGAGAAAGAATTATAGCTAGATGCTAAAAAGCCAAATAGTATTGAATAGGTCCTATAGATCAAAAGAAAAACAGCTGGAGGAAATAGCTACAGCAGAAAGTAAATGCTAGTTCAGGTACAAACTAGATAAGCTATCCTCAGGAGTTCTTTCTAACACTGAGATTCCATAATATAGTCTTTTCAAAAAATTATTATTTATTTATAATATTTTTCCATGGTTCCATGATTCATAATTTTTCCCTTCCCCTTCCTTGCATGTTTTCAGTAGAGTGATCTTTTAACACCAAAACCTCAATCATATACCTATCGAACAATGTGATCAAACATATTTGTTTTGTTTTTGCATTTCTGCGCCCACAATTCTTTCTCTGGATGTGGATAGCATTCTTTCTCCTAAGTTTCTCTGGATTTTCCTGGGTCATTGCATTGCTGCTAGTAGAAAAATCTGCTATATATTTGATTGTGCCACAATGTTTTAGTTTCTGTGTATGATCCTGGTTCTTCTCCATTCGCTCTGCACATGATACATTCTTTAGTGTAGGCATTGCCTATTCAACCATCCAGTAGTCATAGTAGTCATCCATGACTTCAGTAGAGTATATTCTTCTTCACAGAGCCATAATTATAAAAGAAGAGCTCCATTGTATAGCATTTTCAGCATTACATGCTTCAGTGAATCTACAAACTCACTGATGCAGGAATCTTCTAGGAAGTTTCAAACTCTGTCCCCAAAATTCCAGAGTGCTGGGAAAACGTATTAAAATATAATTGGGAAGTGATTAACAAAATAAATACAGCATTTAACAACATATAGCCCAACATGGATAATGTCCTTTCACAGTTTTCTAAGTCAATATGTGGCTACAAATTGACTCTACTATGGTTCAGATCCCAAACCAAACATGTCATCTCATTCTTTGTGATTCTTGCCCAGGTCTTTTCATATATTATTTTTTAACCCTTATCTTCCATCTCAGAATCAATACTGAGTATTGATTCTAAGGCAGAAGAGTGATAAGGGCTAGACAATGAAGGGCAAAGTGCAGGACCTCCTATCTCTAAACCTGACTCTCCATCCACTGAGCCACCTCGCTGCCCCACTACACTTGCTCATCCCTTCTACAATATCACTTAAGTATCTGATTGTTAAGGAAACATTATAAGACTATGAAGTATTTTATCTATTAGACAATGCAGAAGGGAAACAAAAACTTAAAATTTTAACAAACTTAATTACTTTGTAGTGGCTCAAGTGCTGTACTTCACAGTCAAGGGGAGTTGGAATTCAAATTCTGTTTCTGACACTTATTAGGTATATATCCATAGGCAAATTAGATAATCCTCCTGAGCCTCAGACAATTCCCTAAAACCAATTCACTAAATTCTAGCTACATTGCAACAAACACTTGTAGAGGGCTGAAATTTAACAGAAGATATACATGGACCTTAAGCAAGGATGTGCTGTTAAATGTTATCAAAAGGATCTCCAAAAAACATAAACATGACAGACTTTTAAGTTTAATGTACGTTATTAGCATTTTCTCCAATATTTGCTTAAGTCAATACAATCAACAAAGCAATAAATCAACCCTGATTTTTAAGATTTGATAACATCCAAGATATAAATAACTCTGAAAATTTAACAATCAGCTCCATTGAGGTGGTTTGAGCTAACACTAATATTTCAAAATTCCATAACTTTACCCTGAATTATGAGGAATATTGCTGATCTACCTAATATTTCAGAAAATGCGCATGGAAATACAAAAATTGAATGCAATATCCTGTCTACCGATTATATAAGGATAATGCAGAATAATTACACATAAGGTATAAAGCATCTGAATATTGATATGGTTTAGAATAAAGGATGTGATTGTGCTCTCTAGGAAGTAAAAATTCACTATCTGTACTCTAACCAAAACTCACAATGACAACTATATTAGAGGGAGATAAAAAAAGTAATTAAGCCCTCTAGTTATTTGTGAGTTCATATTATGAAGAAGATTCCTGTTTAGACATAGTCTAGACTGTCTCAGAAGCCCCAGGTAATATTGAAATCTATTAGCATGGTGTGGATTTTACGTCTAATGAACATGAAATGATTAGCATCTAGTAACTTATTAAAGGGGAAGGTCAATTTTCAGAATCATCCAAAATCAAAATGGGAAGGAACTGGGGTTATCTAGGAGACTCAGTAGATAGAGAGCTAGGCCTAGAGACAGTAAGGACCTGGCTACAAAGCTGACCTCAGACACATTCTACCTGTGTGACTCTGGGCAAGTCACTCGATTCCTGTTTTTTTAGGGTTTTTTAAAATCTAGAAGGGAACTTAGAAATCATCTAGTCTAATCATTTCATTTGGTAAATAAGGAACCCAGTGCCCAGAAAGATAAAGCTGTTTGCTCAAAATCATACAAGTAAGTGGCAGATCAGGGAATTGAACCTATTTCTTATGTCTCCAATCCTAACAAGATTTCCACTACACTGAACTGGTCCCCATTATTTGAGAGCTGTTGCTATATATAATACATTGGGCTTCATGCCAAAGCAAAATTAAATAACAATATTGATTATACCTAAATAAAATGTCTTGAATTTAATCTGATTTAACTGAAAGTAAAGTCATATGACAATAATTTCATTGACCACTTTTCCTCTCAGATTTGATCCTAACAACTTTGGTGTCCAGCAAAAGCACAGACACAATAGCTACTAATGGTTCCAGAGGAGCAAAATGGATTTGATGTTAATAAACCATGTGTTATAAGCTGTTCAGTCATTATCACAGTTGACCTCATCATCTTTCATTAGGGGCTTTGGAGATAAGATACCAGCTGGACAGATTCTCTCCCATGCAATTTCCCCAAATTGTACATATGAATTTTACACAATAGAGTATAATGACTTAAAAAGCTGCCTCTGATCCCCTAATTTATCATCAACTCTCTTGCTTCTCACCAATGTCCTAGATAGGAGGTTTATAGGATAGCTTTCATTAGAAAACAAAAGGAAACTTTAATATAAAAATAAAACCTGTGATTGACCTGAAATTTGGCTGGTTTTATAGAATACCCTGTTTTCTTTTCAATTTGATCAAATCTATTAGAATCAAAAGACTTGGGTATAAGTGACTCTGCCACAGCAATGTGCTATGGACAAGCAGTCTCTCTGAGTCTCAGTTCTCTCATCTGTGCTTTAATGGTTGTATATTTTTGTCAAAGCTGGTAATGATTTCCAATGGAGTAAAGTAAATAAAACACACCCATATTTTCTTATCCAGTGCAATTCTTATGTGTGTCTTCTTATAAATCCCTTATAAAGCATTCAAAAAAGATTCCAGAAGACTTCTTTGAAGAGTTTTACCCAATGGACAGACCAACCCATGGTCTGTCCATGTTATCTTACTTTTTGATATAGGATAAAATCACTTCATATCTAGTATGTATTTCACATAAAGGTTTTCATGTTCATGTTGTCTCTCTTGATAAAATGTAAACGAGCTTACTGTTTCACTTTTGTGATGGTATCCTCAGCACCTAATACAATATCTGGCACATACTGGACCCTTATTAAATGCTTGTTGTTTTAGTTGTCAAGCTTGCTTCATTTCCCTTTGTTTTCTGAGTGATATTTTCAATGAAAGGTAATGCTGTGTTGTAGAAAAAGAAATAGCCTTGGATTCAGGAAATCCTTGGGTTCAAATCTCACATCTGAAACATATTGTCTCCATGACTCCAGTCAAGACACACTGAACCTCTTAGGCAACTCTAAGATTACAAATTGCAGAAAAGATGTTTACTTGCATTAATAGAAATTTACCACATCAGGCAAAATTTGGACACTATGGAATTATGAATTGATCCAACCATTCTCAATGGCAATTTGGAGTTTTGCACAAAGGGTTTTAAAAGAATGCCTGACCTTTGATCCAGCCATACCACTGCTGAGCTTGTGCCCAAAAGAGATGAAAGGAGAAAATGTTGTACAAAAATATTTATAGCCACATTCTTTGTAGTGGCAAATTTTTTTTTGAAAATGAGGGGATGTCCATTGGTAGAGGAATGGCTGAACAAATTGTGGTATCTGGTGGTGATGGAATACTATTGTGCTGTAAGAATGATGAACTGGAGGATTTCTTTGTGAACTGGAAAGAGTCCAGGAATTGATGCATAGTGACAGGATCAAAACCAGGATAACATTGTACACAGAAACTGATACATTATGGCACAATTGAATGTAATAAACTCTTCTACTAGCAGAAATAGAATGATCCAGGACAATTCTGAGGAATTTATGAGAAAGAACGCTATCCATATCCAGAGAAAGAACTGTGGGAATAGAAATGCAGAAGAAAAACAAAGGATTGGTCATGTGGTTCGATGGGGATGTGATTGAGGTTTTGATGTTAAAAGATTACTCTCTTGCAAATATGAATAACATGAAAATAGGTTTTGAACAATGATACATGTATAACCCAGCATAATTGCTTGTCAGCTCTGGGACGCGGAAGAGAGGAGGGGTGGGAAAAATCATGAATCATGCAACCATGGAAAAATATTCTAAATTTAAAAAAAAGAAATGCCTCACATCAGTGAAATCATAAGTCTAATAAAAACAATTCTTGCATGTAACTTCTTGCGTATAAGTTATTGTAGGTAATGTGCACAGATTAACTAGTTTTGTATTCTTCGTAAACATTGGATACGCCCACAATTTTGATTCTTCACACACTAATCAAGATGGAGAAGTTGGAATATTCTTTGTTTCCCATGACCATTTCCAGGTTCTTCTCCTACTACTATCACTTAATAACTTTCCTTCATTAAGTTTCATGTATCTATCACTCAATCAAAATCCTGGCAGCTGTCTTTGGATCTCCAGTACACTCTCCTTTCTTCTTCATTTAGTTTAGTTCCTGGTTCATAATCTTTGTCTCCTCCACAACTCCTGCACTCAAAGTTTGAGACTTCAATATAGCATATTCATACTCCCCAAAAGCTAACCTCTTAATTCCTTAATTTACTCATTTCCCATGACTTCTTCCATTTCACCGTCAGCCACACACAAGATGGTTCTATCCTTGATTTTGCTGTTACCAATAAATGTACCACTTCCATATTTATGAACTCTGAAATTACCTTGATCAAAATCTATTTGACTTCTCCCTCTACCAATACTAAACTTGTTCTATTTATCCACGTGGTAACAATCCCTCAATTCCTCTTTTCTCTCCCTTTGCATTAGCCACACTCTATTCCCTATATTGATCTCTTGGTTAACCAGTTCTTATCCTCTTATCTTGAGTCCTTTGCCCCCTTATTACCACTGGAGCCCTGCCATGCCTCAGCCTTCATCACTCCTCCCTCTAATCACTGCCCTGACTCTTACACAGGTGTTGCTGAACAAAGCTGGAAAAAATATTGAAATCATGGTAGCTGAGTCCTGCACAAGTTTTTACATAAACTCAAATGAGCCCTCACTACTGCTAAGCAATACTTTTGTACCTGCCTAATTAACTTAGTATCACACTCCCATAGCAATTCTTCCAAATGTTTTTATACTTTCTCATACCTCTATGAATCATCCTCTTTACCACACTTTCAGCCAAGATATTTCATCATATTTTATGGGAAAATATTGAGCTCATTTACTGAGAACTTCATCTTCTTCCTCCTTATCTTATACCCCCTGGTGACTTTTAGAACTATCTCCTCCCTCACTCCTGTTTCATGTGATAAGATGGTGCATCTCCTTGCCAAAACCAACTCCTCTACAGGTACAATATCCTCTCTCCTCCAGTTGATTGCTCATTCTATCAATCCCTCTCTTTCACTTCAATCTCTTCCAGTCCCCTGGCTGCTACCTTTGCCTACAGAACTGCAAATGCCTCCCCAATCCTCAGGGAAAAAAAAACCCTCATTTGACCCATCCATCCCTGCTAAATATAGTCCTATATCTCTCCTGTTTTTTGCAGCTAAACTCCTTGAGAAGGCCATCTACAATAGATGTTTCCACTGCCTCTTGGATTTACAACAATAAACTTTAAAGGTTTTATATTGGAATGGAAGGAGGAGCAAAGAGGAGCAGCAGAGTAATTGGTAGAATCACTGGATACAGGATTCCATGAAATCCAAAAGGCTCAAAAGCAAATCTAAGTGCTGAATGTACCCCATTGGTTGAGTTATGAGCCATGTTCAAATGTACCTTTTACTAAAACTAAACCTTTGCTTTCTATTAGTGAAACCATAAATTAAATCCTACCCATTTCTCATAGAAAATGGGGTGATCTGATCAGAATTTTAAAGTAGACTCTTCAAAACTATTCAACCTACCAAAACATTTTTAAGCTCTAGAAAGACTCAATTATCTGTTAAAATGTGCTGAAGCCTGAATGTAGCACTTCCTTAAGTCCCTGACATGCTAATGCTTTCCAACAAGATCTGTTTATCTAAAACTTCCAAGAGTTTTAGGTAAAAAAAATCAGACTGAACTATATGGCTTCTCATTGCTTCACAAATGCATCATGAGTTAATTATATTCCCAAAATTTAAAAAGCAAAAGTTCTAAATAACAGGATTAGCTTATCCTTTAGCTACTATATTGTACTATACAGCGATTTCCCCCTTTAATACAACTAGATCAGAATGTCTGATATCATTTTGGTTCTGTGTTCCTTATCTTAAATGGGAAACCTCATAGCACTTTATATCTAGAAGGAGCTTTATGGCACAAACCTCTTATTTTAATGTATGGGAAACTGAAGTCCAGAGTTATGAAACTATTTGCTCTGGGTCATATAATTAAGGTAGAATGAATATCAAAAGTCAAATCTATTTAATAATCTTTGGATTGTGTAATGATCCCTCCATATTTTTCTTCTAGCTTGAGCCTGAATCTGTTTTTTCCACCACAGTAGATAATAGTGTTTTCAAAAGTCAAAACACTTATATGGTTATTAATTTGCAATTCTTTTGAGAAATGTTTGTTCATATCTTTTAATTTCACATTGGAGGATTGTTCTTAGTCATATTTATGTTAAGTCCTATTTGTCTTATATCTATAGCCTTGTGATTGATATTTCATATTTTTTCTAAATGACACTTCTCTTATATTATCCATATTGATTTTGTTAATGCATAAGATTTTTAATTTCATACAATCACAATTATCTATCTCATCTTTTGATATCATCTCTATCCCTTATCTAAAACACTCCCCCAATCATCATAACTGATCTTGTTCTCCTTTTATGATTATATAAAATGATCTTTCATATTTATCCTGCATATGTTTTGTTTTTATTTTAGTATATATGGAATAAGATGTTTATTTAAACCTAATTTCTGTCAAAGTGATTTCTAGGTTTCTCAGCAATGAGAATGAGGATACAAATGGGAAGGTGATATGTTAAAAAATGCTGTCATCTAGAGATGCTTATATAATCTGAATTTTCAGACATGCCTGCAGTGTTTTGCACAAACTTATTCTAATTGGCAGAGAGAATGAATGCTCCCTTAATTTTGCATGCCAGGGTGAGGGGCAGAGTTTCTGAATGAGACTTGAAGAGCAGATATCCTTGATTCTTTCTTCAAGAGAGACACACACATAGTTTCAGACTCTCTCGGGGACCAATTACAGGAAAGAGAAAGAAAAAGCATCTCTTAGAGGGAAAAAGAAGGATTCATATCTTCAATATGCCCTTGATTTTTTATTTATCTCTAGAGAATTCAGGGAATCTCCCCTCCAATAAGATTGGGACCTCTCTTTTAACTGAGTAACATCTCATTTCATTCTTATCTAAAGAGCTCTGGATTTTTGTTTATTTTCTAGTGTGTTCTAATCTGTGAAACTATTTGGCTTATGTTTGCTATTTGCTTAAATATGTTTACCCTCCATTTCATATTTGTGACAGGCTCATTTTTAACCAGCCTTTTAAGAAAGAAACCTAGGGAAGTAAACTTAGGTTATTCTCTCCCCTTCAGAGATAATGGTCAAAAAAGTATATATTTTAAGCAATCATCCTCCTAGATAAGCAATATTAGATGAGTGGAGAGGAATATAAATAAAATTCTAGTCCAATAATCCCCAGAGAACAGAGTGGCCAGCATCATAGCCCTTTCTCAAAAAGGCAAAAATGGAAAAGTCCTTAGCCTCAAGTAACTTACAGTTTATTAAAGGAGGAAACACCTATTTAAAAAAAGCAATATAAGATGACTGGAAAAAAGAAAAAGCAGTAGAAGTTGAAGGGAATCAGAAAAAACTCTTAAATTAGATGGTGCTTGCTGAGCTTCTTGAGAAAGCTAGAGATTCTAACAGACCAAAGAGAAGGGAATTCCACAGGAATTCAGAGAGACAGTGAGAGGAAATATAACATCATTGGAGGGTAAAAGAGTCACCTTGACTGGAGCATTGTCAATGAATTAGGGGGATGTCTACTTCAAGTATGCAAAGATTTCCCCTACTAGAATAGGTAGATGAGAACAATTTGTTCCAACAGCCATGAAGGTGGCTCAAGCAGGCACTGTAGAGTGCTTAATGTTTCCAAGTTTATCCACTTTATTTCTGGTCATCTTTAGACACCTTGATTTTTGTCTTGCCATAAGGCTGAGATGTCTTTGCAATAGAGAGTGAAACTAATGCAACTCTGCCTTACTTAAATCCAATTTACTTGAAAGTCAAGTCGCCATCTGTAATGACCTTGGTGCTTGTTGAAAATGAAGTGTAAACAACAGCTCCTCTCAAGATAGAAATTTTTCCTTTGATTAAAAGTGGGCAAAATTCCAGAGATCTAACAATTCCTTTCCATAAGCCTCATTTAGAAAATCCATCTAAACATAAATAAGCTATATTGGCAGCTAATATTTGCATGCAAGGTTAAAAAAATTACAAAGATATCCCTTTTACAGACAGTTCTTGCCATAATCAGGATTTGGACAGAATGAGGCAGGACATGGGATGTGGAAAGACAATACAATTTGGTAGAATACATGCATTTCTAGACTGGCAAGGGAAGGATATGCAGTGATACAAAAGTAGGGGGAGGTGGGTCATCAGTAATTATCACAGGGCATGAGAGTGGTTAAGTAGGGAGTCCTAGAGATATGGACAGGTAGATTAGAGCAGGAGAGCAATATTTTTCAAGTAGTCAGTCTGGTTCAAAGAGTGCAGGTAATTAGCACAGAGACAATTCAAATAGTCAAACAGGGACTGAAGTATGGAAAAATAAAATCATGAGAATAAAAGAATTGGGAAATCAATATATGTTAGAGATCCAGGCACTGAGTGATTAGATAAGGGAATCATATGGGTATAAATGGGCCATGGGAGTCAGAACCCACATGCAGAACACCTGGATATTAATCTAAAAAGGATGTCAGTGTACAAAATAGTCATATATGAGTAAGATCACCTTCCTTGTAGACTATTGTCCAGATCCAAAATTAGAACCAAAATGGAAGTAGACCTCAGTCAGTAGGCAAAGGAAATACAAATGGTGATGTGCCTCCAGTTCTTTAACATGTTAGGAAGTATATCCAGAAGCATTCTAAATCTTTGAGTTGGTCAGATTTTCAGTAAGCAAGTATTTTGATCTTGAGTGTGACACTAAACCCTTGCTTCAGCCACAAGACTACATTCCATTTTCTAGTACCTTTGCTACTTAGGGGAGTGACACTTATCATTGTAGATGCAAATGGTAATGATCTATAAAATGTCTTTTTTTTTGTTTTTGTTCATAAATATGAGTAGATAATACTCTCAATAGTAAGAGCACCTATATGGAAGAGGCAGTGTGGTTTAATGGAAAAAGCTGAGCCAGGAGTCAAAAATCCTGAGTTCAAGTACTAGCTCTTCATTTAGTATTTACCTTACACAAGTAAGTGATCAATAAAAAAATTTCCCTTTTCTGGGCCCAGGAGGGGTCACAGAGAAGAAGATGACTCTTCAAGCATTTGAAACTGTGATAATAGTGATGATGATGACAATGATGATGATGAAAAAGACCTAAGCATAGATGATACCACAATCAAAGAGGTAAAGCATTTGTACCTGGATAAGCAGAAAGGCCTGTAGCTATGGCCAATAGCCTGAATGAGGGTACCAGCCTTTTTCCCACCTTTAAACTACCTTCAGTCAGCAGCTAAAAATAGGGGCAGAGCATATCATTTGACATTCCTCAATTAGCCAATTGAGAGTGCTTGTAGAACAACTTTTGATCACAGGGCAGATAAAACTTAAGTGGCTGAGAAATAGAACACTGGGAATCTGTTCCCAGATGACTTAATTGTGTGTGTGTGTGTGTGTGTGTGTGTGTGTGTGTGTGTGTGTGTGTAATTCTTATACTCTGGATCCAACTACCAATCATCCACAGTGTTACCCAGGAGGACAACTATATGGACTGAGTAGTCAGGGTGATAAATGTCATTAGGACAGTGATAGCTATGTTTTTTATCAAAACCCCTGAAAGTCTTTTCTGATCATTGGGATATGTCCCTATAAAAGGTCATGAGTACAAAGATGACTCTCACAAATGATGTCAACCCAGCAAAATAATTCATATGTATATAAACATATATGCATATATATCATCTAAGTCTTCTAAAATAATTAAAAAACATGTCAAAATCTTTTTAAATATTCCAAAATAAAGTGCCCTTTAAAAACTTTATAACAAAACCAATTTTTGAATTTTGTATTATAATCTTAAAAACCAGATTGCTATCAATGTCTTGATGGAGACTTTGGGTATGGCATTTTGACAGTTTCTCCATTTTTCAGAGATGATGAGAAACACTCATTTTTACAATGACAGATAAATTCCAACCATTTTTTAAAAAAGCATGTTAACCAAATTTTAACTCTGTCAAAAGTTTTTTTTTTTAACAAAGTCTATTTTGGAGTAGTTAAGGGGAAGAAAATTCTGACAACAATTATATGCAGAAAAAAAGAGAAAAGATTCCAAGATGGAGCTTGGGAGACACTCATGGTTAGTGGATGCAATATGGCTGAAGAGCCAACAAAGGAGACTTGAGAGAGTGCAGTCAGATAAGTAGTAGGGAAACAAAAAACAAACAAACAAACAAACAAATAAAACAAATAATGAAAACCCAGAGAGGAAACTATATAAGAGAAAGGGATTAACAGAAATTTCAAATGATGCAGAAAGGTTCAAAAATGAAGATTGAGAAGAATCTCTTAGATTTTATAATTTAGAGATCATTAGTAATCTTGGAGAGAACAATGTCAGTTAAATTTTGAGGTAGGAAGATCGCAGAGTATTTGTAAGATAGTGAAAGGAAAGGGAAGGAGAAGCACTGAATGTAGATGACTTTTCAAGGGATTTATGTGAGAAGGGAGGACAATTCTCTAAGGAATTATAAGATGTGTTGGAGGGTTTTAAAGAATGGGTGACATGGACATGTTTATAGATATCAGAGAAGAATTATCAAGAAGAGTCATTAGTTCTATAGGCATCACAAAGTGAAAAAATTAGGCTGAGAGAAGTCCCACAAAAAAGTCAGCTCTTTTCTCAACCTCCTCTTGTGACCCCAGAAACTAAATCTAACCCCAGAAGCCAAAATATTATCTCTTGGTTTTCTTTTCCAAACATTTCCAGTGAAATGAATTTAATCACAATCACAAAGAAACCAGAGATTAACTAGCAATAAATATAAACATAAAGTTAGGCAAAGAGTCATTTCTTCTGGGCATTAAGAATTTTCCCAACTGGGAGATCACAGTGATCATGACTGAACTCAAAACTTTTCATCTAATAAACTTCTTAAAGCTGCAGAGGAGGAAACCAAGTAGAATTTTGGATATATTATATTTGTCCCATGGATTTAAAATAAGTGAATTCTTTTTTTGAATCCTAACCACCACTCTAACCACAAATACACATAGAGCCTAGCACATAATAAAAGTTCAATTAAATTTTTTGGTGATTTGTTAAATTAAAATTGTAACTAGTGAACATAAATGTTTAGACAAAAGTCTACCCAAATGACTTGATAGACTATTCCCTTAGAGGTCACATGCCCTTTTGTGGGAAAAGGCTGGTAGCTTCAGGGTACCTAAATCCATGCATGCTTTCTTTCCTCTCTCATTTTACTCTTGCCAAAGGACCAATTGAATTACAGGATTTTTTGGTAAAATTGATTTTCCTCATCATTTTGGAACAAATAATTTCCAAATGGTTGATTTTTGTGATATCAGCAGCCACGTTGGAAAAATGAAAGATAGCTCATGAAGAAAACACATATCTAAGAAGTCACATTTATTGGGATGAAATTGAAATGTAATTTGCTCAGGGAACATAAAGGAACATGACTATTTTCTGGTATTCCAGAAACTTCCAGTTAGGAAAGTGTCCATTAAGCCAATAGTATCCCCCAACTTCACACCCACTGTGATTTTCCCATCACAGATTATGCCAACAGGTAAAAGCAGATTAATAAAGAATGCACTGTTTCAAAAGTGGTGTATCTTTTTTCTACAGGAGAAACCTCAGCTTTCCTTCTGATCTATGATGGTCTCAAATATTTTTCTTTATACCTGAGGTAATGACTGGTTGTGACAGAAGCAGAAGAACTCATGGCTTTTAATGTGTGACCTTTACCTTAGAGAAAACCGTAGGGTAGAGTCCATATATTAGCAGTGCTAAGGGGCCTATCCCTCTATAAAGATGGTTATTATATTGTTATAGTTCTTGAGAATTTGTAAAAGGGTCTCATGGCTCACTTTATATGTTGAAAAACAGAACACATATTAACTGACAACAAAAGCAGAGATGCTTTTAAGTCTGTGGCAAAAATAAATGACAATTTTTAGCTCTGCTAAGCTAATTATGAAACTTTAAAACATACAAGATAGCTGCAATAGTGAGTTAATATTCATTTAGAGCTTTTATAAAGTACTTTTTATATTGTGTCTTGCATATATCTATAAGATGGATCAGCATGCAATTACTGGAAGCTAATAAAAGCTACTGTTAAATCAATGGCATATTGAGAGTTCATCATGATGAGTGGGGGCTGGAAAATGGTACAGGGAGCTTTAAAGAAGATATGAATTAAATATAGGTAAAGCATTAGATTCCTAACTCTTTCACAATTGACAAAGTGCTTTGATATTCCTCAAAGTCCTTACTGAAGCCTTAAATCTTCAACACTTCAATTTAATATTCTGTTGAATCTCATAAAGTGTCAAGAGTGGGGAAGAGAATGGCTCCTCATCTATTAGTGAGTCAACTTAGATGATATGAAAACAGTGTAGTGTGAGGAAAGATACCTAGGCTCTAAAGTCTGAGACATATCTAAAAGATGCTGAACATATTTGAAAGCAATTATGAGCATCATTTGATGCTATCTTGGTCAAGTGATTTTTAAGACCCCTCTAGGTCTACGTTCCTTATCTGCAAAATGAAGTTAGACTAGATAGTTCCTATATTCCTTCCTAGCTCTAAATCCATGATCTAATCATCCCATGATCGTCATCTAGAGATAGCTGGGATTAGCACAGGTTCTTAACCTTGTTTTTTTCCCATGTACCCTTTTCACAATCAATTGAAATCTATGGAGTGCTAAGAAAAAGAAGTTAAATACAAAGGATTTAAAGGAGATAAATTATACTGAAATACAGTTACCAAAATGTTAAAATTAAAAGTTTTGTAAAATTCATAAGAATATGAGTCATTTCCCACCAATGCAGAACCTGAATGTCCACCAGAATCCAAAGTTGGAATCAAGAAGCATAAATCAGAAGCCAAATCTGAAATGAGAATTCAAAATGGGAATGCCTGACTTCCTATTGGATCTTGCCTTATAAACACTTTCCTCCACCCAACAGTTCTCCCATGTCACATCTCAGGAACCAATCATAGTTCCTTAATTTGTCTAGCACTGTCAGGGTGGGGAGGGGAGGGGAGGGGGGACAGTGCTTGTAGGATCCATTTCTAGTCTTTGACGATTTGAACTTCCTTTTCTAGTAAAAGATTCTTAAAGTGCCTGACTAAGTGTGAAAGGAGGGGCACTCAAAATTCTTGATTAAGTCAAAATAAACAAAGGGAGTTAAAACTTCCCTTTCACAATCCCTGTTGTGATTCTATTAGGAGATGAACATGTTGAAATCTTCCTGATTCACGTACCTAGTCTCCCCATTAAATCATTTCAGATAACCAGCTTATAACTCTAAAGATTTTCTGACCAGAGGTGCATACAATATTGCACTTTCCAAGGGGAATTTATAATAATTGGGGGATAAGAGGGGAATAAAAGAGAAAGAAAACAAAAACAATGGTTGATAGGTTCATTGACAAAAAGCCAATTACGGGGCATTCCCCTTTGGTATAAGAGTTTACATTCAGAATAAATATATTCAACCCTCATAAATTCAGTTCATTATTTCCCAAATATTTCCCAAATTTTCCCAAATAATTCCCAAAATTTCCCAAATCACTCTGGATTTTTTGATGCAGTGTGTGGTTTCTGCAGGCTTCTTTATGACACCTTCTTCAAAAGATCTGCTTTCTTGATTTAGGGTGTGAACAAGTTTCTTTTCCTGAAATTTTCTCCAAAAGATTTCAATCCTTGAATTTTAGGATAATTATACAATCCCCCCTGAGGAGGGTATTGATATTGATCAACACCAGGATCATTCCAGGATACATGGCTGAGTTATGGGGTATATGAATCAATTGTCAAAAGAAAATAAAAAATATTTAAAAACCAAATAGAAGAGAAAAAAATAAATTTTGGGGGAAAACAGTATATCAAAATCTTATGTATATAAAATAATGAGTAAATAAGAATAAACTCATAACAGGTCCTTGAATTACTAGCAAAGCTCTATTAAAGTTATTTATATCCTATACAAGCCTGTAGGACAAATTCAACAATATTGCACTCACCCATTGGCAGTGTAAGATTTAAATGAAGGTTTTGACTCAATATGAGATTTATAAAAGTGGTTACCATTTATAAAATATTAGCCACTAAGTCAAAATGACTGTTAGCAACTTTTATTTACAATAAGATAGAAAAAGTGAAAGTGGGATATGTAGAAAAGAGACAGAGCCTTAACAAGCCTACCAGCCCTAAGTGCTTCTCTGGTAAAGTCCAGCTCAGCCCCTGGCAGGGGCTTCCTCAGGTCCCAATCTCCACATGGATTTCTCAGTAGTCCTCAGCCAAAAGTCCCGGTGGTGTCTTCAGCAAGGGTTCCACCAATGCAACTCCAGTCACTCACCTAGCAAGCCTCTCCAGAATGATTCCAGTAAGAGGCGACTACCTCTAAGAATCTCCCTTCAGCTGAGCTTAGCTCACCAATGCAGGTCATGGAGTGAGAAATCTATAGGTCCTGCTTATACTATAGCTCAGGATTCATAGAGTTCTCACAATTTGATCTGTAAGTCCTGTATATTTAAAGCAATAGTAGTGTCTCCCCCTGCACCCATTAATGATGTGTATGCAAGAGAACAAGGCTTAGCCTGTATAGGGGATGTCCAAAAAGCATCTCAAATGATTATATGTGTAGAATCTCCCCTGGGCCTGCTTCAAAGATAGAACAGAGATAGAGGGAGAACTCCAGGCCATTTTAAGTAATTTTCAGTGCACAATAATCCAATCATATTTTTAAGATCTCTATTCATTCTATCAACTTGGCCTGAGCTCTGGGGGTGATATGTACATGGAATTGGGGAGTGATCCCCAAACAAGAATAAATTTGAGACAAAACAGAATCAGTAAAATGAGTTCCCCTGTCTAAATCAATTAATGCTGGCAGGCCAAAGAGAGGAATAATCTCCTTTAAGAGTACCTTGGTAACAAAAGTGACTGTGGTATGACCAGACAAAATTTATAATGTCCAGACTTAGGCATAGTAATAAAGTCATTGTGTAAATGCTTAAAAGGTGTGTAAGCCTGAGGAAGCCCACCAAAAGCTTTGCTATTGTAAAAATAGACTGGAACTCTGGACTTCAATCCCCAGAAGCCCTTGCTCCACTTCCCCAGAATGCATTGAATTCTCACATGGGCTGAGATCGAGAAGGGATTTAAGCTGATTGCAAAGGCTTTTGGCTCTCTTTTTGGACTTCTGTTTTGGAGCAGACATGGCTCTTTCCATAATGTAGGTGAGGTCTTGTCTAGGCCTCTCTGGCCTAGGCATGTGTTTCTTATTCTGTATTTTCTTTAATCCTTAATCTTCAATAAACCTCTAAAAATATAATATTCCTTGCAGAGAGAAACTAATTTCTACCTGTCTCAGTCTCCCCTAAATTTTAATCTTTACAGCTGGTGACCTAATGGGAGAAAAAAAACTCTCAATCTTCTGATTTATTTTCTGATCTTTTAGTTCAGCTTTTAATATCTAGTGCCTAGAAATTTTTTTTTAACCACATTTCTCTGGCCGAGTTTTTTTTTTTTTACCCTCACAAAGCTGCTGCTCTTTCCAGCCATTAGATAGCTCACAGGCTCCAGACCTGTTGTGTTTTAATTTGCCGCCCACCCCACCAGGCTCGGCCTGTCGCTTCCTGCCTGCAGCCCCGATCGTTCTCACCAGGTACTCTGACTCCCAGCCCTGCCCACCCTGGAGGCCAACTCGGGCTCTGGCTCCTGCTCCTGGCCTCTCACCTGGTGGCCAATCTCCCAGCCCTGCCTTCCTCTTTCTGCACCCCAGACCCACGAGTGCGACCCCAGCCGGCTCATCACCCAGATCCTCAGAGCAGATTGACAAGCTGGTAACAAACAAACTGGGGTATTGACCACGTGGGGTATCAGAGCAGGGGAGAGAAAGAAAGGGAGAGAGAAGAAACAGACTTTTCAAACAGAAACTTAAAAAGCAATGGGCTTTTTAAAAGATACCTTTTGACTCTTCTGGTAATTTCATTAATTTCACCTGTGTGTCAGGGAGAAGATTCAGCCCAAAGATTCAACTTTAACTTTGAAGTTGCAAATAGGTGGCTCAATGAACTGAGAGCCAGACCTAAAGACATGCTGTCCTGGGTTAAAATGTGGCCTCAGATACTTCCCAGCTGTGGGGCCCTGAGCAGATCCCTTAAACCCCATTGCTTAGCCCTTACTACTCTGCCTTCCAACAATAGACATTTAAATGGTTAAGAACCCAAGGAAC
Organism: Monodelphis domestica; assembly: GCF_027887165.1. Taxonomy (NCBI): domain Eukaryota; kingdom Metazoa; phylum Chordata; class Mammalia; order Didelphimorphia; family Didelphidae; genus Monodelphis; species Monodelphis domestica. Next base: position 615,767,820 of record NC_077227.1, read on the forward strand.
TTAAAGACTGAAGGTTCTAAGGCATTTCAGACTCCAATGGTTTATAAAAAAAAACCCTCTGTATTTCTATTGCATTTTTTGTTTAAGGTTTAACTTTGTGATTTTAAATTCATATGTTACTGGATTCAATATTATTCTGTTATACTTTTCATTTAATGTACTGAGTTTTAAAAATTCTGTTGTTTTTCCCCTATAACTGTGCTGAACAAATATTATTGTAATTAAGCCCATTATGAAAAAAAACAGCTTTTTTCTATTTTGACCTTGTAAATTGTCATATAGAGGATAGATGGACTTCAGGACTGGTTATAATTGTATAACAACCTTTGGAAAATTTAATATGCTAAATATCTCAAATGATTTTAAGGGTTTTTTAAATATGATTTTTGTGATTTTTTTAACAATCTCTGGTTATTTTGCCTGCCCCTACCACGAGGTAAGGCCCATTACAGTAGCTGAAGTGAAATACATTTTATAACCCCCAACCTTCCTGCATTTCTAAATATGTGAATGGAAGTTGGGGCAGTTAATCTCAGGGCATTTGTACCCCTAAAAAAGCCTCCAAAAAGGAGCACCCCTTTATTTATACTCTTCAGCTCACTACTTAACTTCCACCAGAATGATATTTCTTGATTATGTTCTAAACCCAAGATGAGTTTTACTTTGTTTAAAAATATGTTTAAATACCAAGGTTGAAAGATTGCTACATTTGTAAAAATTGTGACAAATATCTATCAATTCATAGGTTTTAAAAATGCCATACAACAACTTATGTAAAATATGATAGTGTGTTTGTTTGCTATTGTAATTAATTGGGCTATTGAGAATTTTGGGGATATTGATATCTACATATTTGTACTACTGTTCAATTCATTTGCCTTCTACTCACAGTGGAGCATGGCCAGATAGAAAGAGGAAATGGATCTCATTTTTGGTGAGAAAGCCTTGCATTTTATATTTTCTTAGCTGACACAGAATGTCAATGATTATAAGCTATATTTTTGATTTTTTTAAGACTTTTATTATATTTTTCTTGCATGTACAATATACTATTTGTTTTTATTATTTTTCTCTCCTTTTTTATATTTGAAGCACATGTCACCAGCATTAAGATTTTCTTTAACTTTTTGACTTTTCAGTACTATAAGTTTGAAATACATTTGCCAATGCATACCCCAAAAAGCTTGTGACTATAAAAATGATGCCACTAATTATTTAAAAAAAAATTATGGGACTTTGCTTAATGATTCTGTCTGATTCCAGGACAAGATATACACAACAGAGCCATTGCACAGAGCCAAAGAAAAGCCAATCCAGGATGGATTCATGCACTTCAAGGCCAATACAAAAGTCTTGAACCTAGTGTGAAGACTTGAGGTTACTGTGTTTAACATTGTTAGACATAGGCTTTCCTTGTGTCCACACTCACTCAGAAAATACTCACAGACGAGTATCCCCGAAACCTTGGCTCATATAATCTGGTCCCCTTTTCTGTCTTTCATAGTGTGGTACCTTTCTATAGTCCTGGCTATTGACTGGGTAAATGCATCATTGCTTAGATCATTTTGATTTGGCCCTGATTCAAGGACCTGTTATACATTTATTTTTCTTTTACTTGGAATTTTTACACATGAGACTTTGATACTCTATATTTTCATCCAGAAATTTTTCTTTTCTTTTTGATTTTTCTGATGTTTTTGTTAATTTCTCTTACCAATTGATTCATAAACCTCATACCTCAGCCATGCATCCCTAAGTGATCCTGTATTTGTCAATCACCCTCTTAATGGGGGAATGTAAAAAATATCATTATTTAAATTACTAAGTTTAAATTCCTTTTGAGAAGAATTTTAGGTAAAGAAGATGCTACTTCCCTGAATCCAGAACTGAACTGTTGGAGAAGACATAATGAAGATGCCTCCAGACCACAAGCTGCACAAAAATGAACTTTGGGTGTAGTTGATTGAACATTTATTTGTATGTATACTTTCATGCCAAAGGGGACTGTCCCCTAACTTGTTTTTTGTCAATGTGTCTAGCAATTATTGTTTTTTTTCTTTTCCTCAATCTCAAATTATTGTAATCTTTAAGTTGATTATGTTTTCATGATCCTTTTTGGGGAAACTTCTCTCCCCAATAACGATCAAATGGGGGGATTGTAAAAATAGACTGGAACTCTGGACTTCAATCCCCAGAAGCCCTTGCTCCACTTCCCCAGAATGCGTTGAATTCTCACATGGGCTGAGATCGAGAAGGGATTTAAGCTGATTGCAAAGGCTTTTGGCTCTCTTTTTGGACTTCTGTTTTGGAGCAGACATGGCTCTTTCCATAATGTAGGTGAGGTCTTGTTTAGGCCTCTATGGCCTAGGCACGTGTTTCTTATTCTGTATTTTCTTTAATCCTTAATCTTCAATAAACCTCTAAAAATATAATATTCCTTACAGAGAGAAACTAATTTTTACCTGTCTCAGTCTCCCCTAAATTTTAATCTTTACACTATGAAAAGCATGCTGATTATAGGCTTTGCAAGTGGTACAGACTACACACACTTTAGAGGCTATGGTAGTTATACCAGGGGCTAACCATATTTTTTTAGCAGAGTTTACAATACCCTGGGTGTCAGAGTGACCATTCTTGTGAATGGATAAGCATATTTGGTGATAAAAACTTCTAGGGAGTAGTTTTCCTTCAGATGATACCCATACCCCATTGATCTGTTTTGCTTTAAATTTTTGTTTCCATTTTCTCCACTTCCTGTTCATTATAAGAGAGAGATAAATTTGTTGTTACTAATTGCCAAGGTTAAAATCAATTCAGATCCTTCTAGGGCAGCAAGCTTTGCTGTAGTATCTATCTATTGGTTCCCTTTAGAGACAGGGTCAGTTTCACCTATATGAGCAGAGCAATGAACTAGAGCTAAGGCTTTGGGTAGATGAAATGCAAAAAGCACTTCATTACTGATCTCTGCATTTGTAATACATTTTGCAGCAGAACTTAAAACCCCCTTTGGAGCCATAGCATACCCACTGCATGACATATTCCAAAGGCATAGCTAGAGTCTGTGTAAAATGCTGCTTTCTCACCCTTGGCAATTATACAGGCATGTTTTAGATCTATCAGTTCTGCACCTTGAGAACTTTATATTTGAGAGCAATGAAACTGATCACAGAGTAGCAAATTCTGTGACTACATCAGCTCCAGTGTAGGGTATGCCATCCCTCATGAAAGAAGAACCATTGGTGAATAAAACTAAGTCTGCATTGTCTAAAGGAATGTCCAGAAGTTTATCTCAAGGCTTTTTAGCCATGGACACTAAAGATTCCCAACTGTTCAATGGCTCTCCTGAAAGTGGTAAATCTGGAAGCAAAGTGGCTGGATTAAAAACTGTACAGTGTTTCAAGGTATTATTTTCATTACCTAACAAGGTTACCTCATATATAGCAAGTCTTTTATTTGAAAATGCCTGTGTTCTGTGCCTTAGCAACAATGCTTTGACTTCATGTGGGTACATTGTGGTTAATGGTTACCCCAATACTAGATCAGTAGATTTAGTTACTAACAAAGCTGTGGGAGCTACACCTTTAAGACATGGTGGGGTTCCTGAAGCTACTGGGTCCAGATGGGAAGAATAATAAGCAACTGGACACTGAACAGGTCCTTAAGTTTGAGTTAAAACACCTGAATCTACTCCTCTCTGTTCTTATACATATGAGGCATTTTTTTTTTGTAATCTGGAATGCCTAGAGCAGGGGCAGACAGGATAGCCTGTTTTAATTCTGAATGAGCTGACAGGTGTTCTGCCTCTAATCTAAGTGGTTCAGGGACTGGATTTTTTGTCAGAGATATAAGGGGTTCAGTTATTTCCCCATAGCAATGGATCCACTGCCTACAAAACCCTGTTGCTCCTAGAATTGCCCTCAACTGTTTCATAGTGGAGGAGATGGTAAATTTCTGAATATCTTCAATGTGCATAAGTGAAATGGAGTGGACACTCCAAGTTCTTAATTGATTAAGTCAAAATAAACAAAGGGAGTTTAAAAATACCCTTTCACAAAAGAAAGAATTGAAAAGGGAATTAATAGCTTGTCATGAGATACAAAATTTTGGTCTAGTAACAAACTGTCTGAAAATTAGAATGGATCAAAAAGAAGTCAATGATTCCATGACAAAATAAGAGATATTGAAATGAAGTCAAAAAGCTGAAAAAAATAGAAGAAAAAGCAAAATTTCATAACATTTAATCACACAACAGAATGGAATTCCTCAGGGAAGTAGTGGGCTCACCTAATCAGAGCAAAACCTGGAGGCCCCATTGTCATATATGCTTTACCAAGTAGGGGGATAAACTAAATACTGACATCTCTTCTAACACTAAAAATTCTATGACATATTCAGAAGACATGAGTTCAAGTCCTAATTCTTCCATTTACTAGGTAGAAGACCTAGGTCATTTTGCTTCTATGGGTCTCAGTGTCCTCATCTATAAGATAAATATCTTCAATTTCTTATAATCCCAAACTCTTCTAATAATCTCAAACTGAAATTTCTATTAGCCACAATGTCATGGTTTCTGGATACAATAAATAGTTCTGATAAAGGTCAGGATGTGGCCAGTAAATTGAGGGTGTCACCCAGAATCAGTCTTCATCTTAGTATACTTAATCATACCCAGCAGTGGTGTTCTCTTCAAGTGTCAGTTCACATCCTGCAAGGCCTATGGCATGACATCTACACTCTTGCTAATCAGGGTAGGGCTAGCTCCCACAAGATTCTTTGAAAGCTTGACCCCTCCCCCTTCCCTGTGTCTTTTTTCCTCTCCACATCACTGCTGAGATAGAGTACCTTCCCTATCAAAAATGAGATTACTTTCCAAAGAAAATTCTCCTCTGTGGTATACCGTTTATTATAAAACTGTGTGTTTTATAGCTGACTGTTTAACCTCTCTCTGAGCCTTATTATCTGCCAAAATGCAGCTACTAATTACTTGAAAGTTGATCAATGAGGACACTGTAAAATCAAGTTTGAGTTGCCTCTGACACCATCTGACTATATGTCCATAGGCAAATTATTTTAACTCCCTGAACCAACTTTTCTTCAGAGTCATAACTAACAATCTTGTTGCCCAAGACTACAAAGTGAGCACAACCTCAAACCAGTAATAAGCAAGAAATTCCAAGACAGGTAGATGCCTGATGTAGTAGCAGAGACCCCTGACATCAGCTTTTTGAGGGATATCCTGGGAATCTAGTTCCTAATGGGGAAAAATGGCAAGATACCACTGCTGGGGAGGCTCACATGGTGTATAGTCACAGAAGTGGAGGAGGAGAGAGGGTAGAGTAAGGCAATAAGGAGGAAGCATGAGATCTGGTAAGTTCCAAGTTAAATAATTATTCTTACTAACTACATATTTTGCTGCTAAAAAAGAGTAGAAGGGAGGTTAAAATGTAAATGTAGTCAGCTTAAAAATTGAATGATCTTTTTAAATAATTATTTAAAATATTTGTGCCTTATAGATTTGAATGCCTTCAGACAAAATGTCCATTGCCCCAATGTAGTTTGGGCTATTTTTTACTTAGGGAAATAATGATGGAATTAGATTAGATTACTTATAAATTCTCTTATAGTGAATCAAAATTAAAAGCAAGAACAAAACTCTTTAGTTAAAAGTTTTTCTCTAAGCAACACAAAATGGATGAGGTGACATATAAGGATGCCAAGGCATTTTTTTGAGATGAAGAAATTCATGCACAGAAAGCAAGAAGTGACATTTTCTGAGCCATATAGCACCCAAACAATGCCATAAACTGCCCCCCCCCATCTCCAAGAGCCTTGCCTAGTGCTTCAGTCACACTGGGCTGTCACAGTGAAGGGAGGTCAGGAGTGCATTTAACATAACTGAGTGTGAAACCCCTAGCCACTTAAAGATGAGTTCACTGCATCTTCCCAACCACATCCAATATGACAAGCATTTTCCAATGCTTCAAAAGCTCATGGAAGTTGCACAGGTGGGGCACTGGTTAACCACCCTGTCATTGTGATGGGCAGAATGAGGACTATCACGTCAGTTTTATTTATGCAGCTTGGGCATAGTCTGTATTTACAGATGGCTTAGTTTTAGCATGACAGAAAACAAAGAAAGATGGTCTTAGAAATCAGCGAGGCAGAAAGAGCAGCTCCTTTCAGTATTCTGGCTGTGATTGAATAGCCATGTGAAAACCTCGAGTCCCAAATCTCAATCCTTAACATAGCATGCAAATTCAAAATACAAATCATAGTTTGTGTTGAGTTTAAGGAAAGAGGTGGGTTGTGAAGACTGAGGAAGAGTGTCTGGGGAAGATTGATGAGGAAGGTAATTTGAGGGGTAGGTGGGAAGAATTAAGGAACACTAACATTCTTCTCAGCCTCAGAAGCTATCTCAGAGATTAGTCTGCTTTAAAGTGAAAAGAGCACTGAATTTTAAAATGAATATTAATCCCAATTTAGCTACTTATTACATGTTGAAATTTGAAGCAAGTCACTTAAATCTCTTAACCTTCACTTCCTTATCTACAAAATGGGTCTATTTAACTCAGAGGACTACTTTGAGGATCAGATGGTAAACTGCTTTGAGAGTGATTTGTTCTGTCTTTTACTTCTTTCCAGAATCAGTTCAAACACAATCTTCTCCAGGGAACCTACTCTGACCCTCCCAGATATTAGGGACCTTTCTCAATCTCCCTTAAAATACTTTCAGTTTAATCTTCATATACTTCTGTATGTAGATGTTAACTTCTCAAATTGAACATAAACTCCTTGAGAGCAGGGTCTTTTTTACTTTTGCCTTTGTATCTCCAGGGCCCAATATTTGTCTGATTCATAATAGGAACTTAATCACTGCTTTGAAATTGATTACTTTGTTTAAGTCCCATCTATAGATCAAAGAGTCTTAGAATTGGAAAGGGCCTCAATGATACCTAAGCCACCTCAATACTTAGGAATCCTCTTGAGAAAATTCTTCATAAGAAATCATCCAATCTGTGTTTGGATATCTCCAGTCAGGGGAAGCCAAATCTCAGAAGATTGAAATGAGCTCTCCAACACAATTAGCAATTGAGGGAGTAGGAAGTATACCCATGTCTTCTTCTGACTCCATGTCCAGTGTTCTGTTCTCCTTATGTTTGATTTCAGACTAGAAAGAGTATCCTCAAGACTGACAGCTAAAGAATTGGCATTGTACACCAATAATTCGTTTGCTTATTTTACTTTTTTTTTCCAAGTCAGTTTTGTCCTTCCACTCAACAAAGCCAGAAAGGAGATGAGGAGGGAGATAGAATAAGCACTACATTCATACTTAAGGAGCTAAAACAATGCCCCCCCTACCCTTGCCAGGAATCTTGTAGTTCTCTGAACCAGGTCACCAACAAAGCATTATGGGAAATGGCATTGAGTTTTAGGGTTTGGATATGTTTTTATTTAATTATTCCGCTCCATCCCTAAGTCCTCAGCCCTAAATTGATGACACGAGTGATTTGCACTTCATCAGAGGTACAGTCCAACTCTCAGTCAAGCCTTTCTGAACACATGCTGAGACCAGAGGAGTTACCATAGCAACAGTCATCCTGAGAAAGCTTTCAAATCATTCCCTCCCCTTGCACCCCTCCTTTCCAAGCCCTCATCTTCTTTGGCAAATTTCCTTAACTTTATGATTTACACACATAATAAGCAGACAGCACAGGCAAATTAATACTCAACAGCGCTGTTGTGTGTTTCCAGGTTAGATTGCCCTCCCTTTGAATATAGTTTATCCAAGAGAATCAGGAAGTCATAGAATCTCACTACTGGAAGTGTCTTTAGATATCCTATCTTCCAACCCACTGACTTTACAGACAGGGAAACAAAATCCAGTGGAAGTTGAGAGTAGCCCAAGATCACATAGTGTAAGTTCTTAGACTAGTAAGCAGGACTCTGGGAGGCAGTGTGATATAGGGAGTACTGGGTTTGGAATCAGATAGCCTCATCCTTACAAAGTGTGTGACCTTGGAAAAACAACTTGATTTCTCTGAGACTCAGTTTTATCCAAAAAATGAAGGACCTTGAATCAAACAATCTCTAATGTCCCTGCCAGATCTAAATCTATGAGCCATGGCATATGATCAGGGGACTCCTAATGCTGAGTTTGGCCACTGTCCATTAGCCTCATAAATGAATACATTAAAACTAGTATACAGTTCCCGACCCGGTGTTTTGGGATTTCTTTTTTTCCAGGAAAACAGACACCATTTAATGATTGCCAATATGCAGTAGACTCCATCAATGAATCAACAAGTGGTCACTGGGCTCTTGCTCTTTGCTCATCACTGGGCCCTGCTTTCTCCTTTTAATTTGGCTAGTTGGTTTCTTCCCTAACTAAGTTTAACCACAACTTACAAAGTGTCAAAACTGGTCCATCATTTAATTACCATTTGTGAGGTCATTCTTATCTAATCATCTAAGATATCAATGAATATATTTTACCTCAACCCTCAGGTTTTTTGTGGTGATACTGGAATAGTCTATTGGCTACATGAATAATAAAATATAATAACATACATTTTACATAGCATATGAAAGTTTTCAAATGTATAACATTCCAAAAGCACACCAAAAAAAAAAAAAAGCCAAATCGTGTCCTTTCTTTCCCCACAATATGTCTGGTATACACATACTTCTCTCAAATCACCTAGACACCACCATAGTACAGACCCTCGTCACTTTTCACATGGACTACTGAAAAGGTTTCCCTTTTTCATGTCTCTTCTCCAAACCATCCACCACAAAGATGCCAGAGGGATATTCCATAAGCACAGACTTGAACACTTCACTCTTCTATTCAATGGTTCTCTACTGCCTCCAGGAGCAAATAGAAATTTTTCTCTCAGGCTTTTAAAGTGTAAACCTGGAAAAAACTCAGACCCACTAAAGTAGTTAGAAAGAACAAGTCTTTAATCAAGACAAGAGAGACAATGTTCTTATGGCCACCACACAGAGTCATGCATACACACAACACCAATACCACACCAAGCTAAATCTGAGATTCTGGGACTAATGTCTCTGGGAAAATGTATCATGAATGGGAATCTCCATCATGGGAATTTCCATTAAACTGAACAACTTGGGGTCTTATATACCCTTTAGAGAATATAAGAAAGGAAAGATAATAGATTGGCTTAAATGGAGACAAGGAAAGAAGGGTTCCAGTCAGATGCTCCACTACCTAGGAGAGGTCTTGTTAAAAAAGAGGGAGACCCTGTGGTGTTATTTCAGAGGGGTGATCAGGAATTTTACATAACCTGATCCCAAAGGATAACTCCCTCTGAGACAGAGAGTAAAGATGGTTAAGTTCCTTATCACAGTCTAGATACAATGGGAGAAACTTCTAAGACAGAAAGGTACTTGAGGCTAAATTATATCTGTTAATCCTACCTAGGGTGAGATCCAGGGGTGCTTGAGGGTTTCATGAAACAAAAGTCATATATAAATCCATACCTAACCCCATACCCCATACATACCCCAACCTATCATTCCAGTCTCATTATACATCACTTGCATTATATAATTCCTCCAAATTGACCTTTCCACAAAAATGGCATGTCAAATACTTTGATAAAATCTAGGAAAACATTATCCATAGCACTTCCTTGATCTGTTCAATTAGGAATCTGATTAGGAATAGGAATCTATTCATTAGGGAAAAAGGAAGCAAGGTAAGTTTGGCATGATTTGTCCTGGTTGAAGCCATGTTAGTTCTATGTAATGAGTTCTTACTTTTCTCTATGTTCATTAAAAAGATATTTAAGGTAGAGATTTTGAAGAATGAAAAGTTTTTTGCCAGGAATCAATATCTAGCAAGAGTATTATCTTGGCAACACATTGTATCTGCTGCCTAGGACCAATCTAGTTAAATATGGCCCTAGTAATGTGTATTAGCTGAGAACCAGACAGGTTAAGTTGCTCAAATTAAATGCTGATAGGAATATGGAGAAACAAGCCTAACATTACATTGCTAGAGCATCTGTGAGGGTTTTTTGTTTTGTTTTGTTTTTTAAGAAAACAAGATGGAAATATACATTAAGAATTGTAAAACTGTTCGTGATGATTGACCTAGGGATCCCATTACTAGGATGTGGCCCTAAGGGCCTTATTGAAAGGAGAAAAAGCTGGGTGTGTATGAAAATATTCATAGAAGCTATGTGTATGATGACAAAATAACTGGAAATAATACATATGCAATGATTGGGAGAAATGACTGAATAGACTGCTATTTGAATGTAATGGATTATATTATGTTATTAGAAATGACAAGTATTGGAAATGTAAAGAAAATAAGGGAAATATATGAAGAGAAGAAACAAGAATAAGAATAATGGATCCAGTGATTACATTTAAAAAATTATAGCCACAAAATCAAGAGGAAAAAAGTATCAAAGTAAAACAAATCCAAAGAGAACCCAAAGGCAGTGTTGTTTATATTAGCACGCACAAATAATTTGCATATTTAAGCAAATTATAAATAATGTGGAGTTTATGATTTTGCAAAAAATATTATGCATTTATTTAAATGCTTTTTGCTGTTGGTAGTGGTTACTAAGTAGATAATTAAAAATTGAAAAAATAAAATAATAATAAATAATATATTATGATATATAAATAAATAATAATAATTTTTAAAAGATCCAGCTCACTGGCCTATGGCCTACCAATTCTATCTCTTCTCTTTTTGGAAAATTGGGACACAGTATTGTAGTACCTTTCCCATCTTCCTTGATCTTTCAAATATTAATAATAGTACCTCAGAAATAAAACCTTCCAGTTCTTCCAGTACATGAGGATATTGAATTATTAATATTCTTAATAATTAAGGATAGTTGATAAAAAAAAAAAGAACTAGCTTTTGAGGTCAGATTTGATTTTTACACAAGACTTGTGTCTTCTAAAAAACTAGAGCCATAGGAGGAGAATGAGTGGAAATGGAGTAAGCACTCTGACAGCACCTAAGGAACTAAAACAAAACTCTCCTTCCCACCCCACCCCCAAGCAAATATCCCTGAACAAATGCACACACACAAAGCTTAGAGGAAATGTCATTTGTTTTTAAAGAAGGAGTTTATGTGGACCAGGTGACTTAAATACATCAAGGGCAGCCAGGTGATCTCTAATCTCATTTATTTTAAGCACCAATTCCCTGTTAGTCATTTTTGATTCTTTCCTTTGCAAACTAAAGGTCATTCTTTGTCAGGGAGAACAGAAATAAAATAATAATTGGACAGCTTTTCCTTTGCTTTGTTGTCAGCTATCATCATCCTATATCCCCAATTTATGGACTAATCTGTGTTCTTCCTCTTTTCTTCAATAAAGCTTTTGAATATCCTTAGCTTTCGTCACCAGCATGAGCCCATTCTGAATTCTAGTGCTTCTTACACTATTTTTATAGGACTATGACATGTTTATATAGTTATGTAATTAGTTGTCGTTGCGTCCATCATCTGAAAATATCTTTAAAAAAAACTGAGTTGGCTGATGATTTCTCTTTGCCTTTACAGTAATCCCTTTAGAAAACTCTTTTTTCTCCCTTTTAATTAGAATTGTTTTCTTTGGACCTTCAGAATTTCAAACATAAGAGTTTTCCCAACTTCTTTGATTGAATTCCCATTTAGAATTTTAGCATATAAAATACAGTGTGCTCTCCCCAAATATAGTTTGAATATTAAACTACACTTGGTTTTCTTTTCTGTCTTTATCAAAACTTTAAAAGGTAGTGGTCACTTCCCCTGCTCCAAGATTTTCATTATTTGCATATAGCATCCGGTTCCTGTGTTTTAGTGAGTATAAGAGCATAATAGAATTTATCCTGGTCAGTTTCTTTGCCTTTGAAGGATGAAACTATCATTAAGTCAAGTTGAAAAAGTAATCAGTTGCTTTGCAGAAAGTGAGAGTGTGCGAGAGTGTGAGGGAAGGGGGGGGGGGACGGAGGAAAGGGGAGAAGGAGAGAGAAAGAGGGAGAGAGAGGGAGGAGAAGAGGGAGAAGGAGAAAGGGAGAGAGAGAAAGAGCACACAAGGGATGGGAAATGGAGATTTATGGTTTCATGTTGAATCTTCTCTTATGTTCTTCTCTATGTATGACAATGCTTTGTTGTTTTTAATTCCAGAATAAAAAAATAATTAAAAAAAAGGTTTTTCACCTTGGTCCTATATTACAATTAAGTTCAAATTACAAGGGTTTCAGAAATTCACAGCCCCCTCCACATCATGAAGAAGAATCAAAATAGACCTTTAATGGGAGATTTATCAAATATGGTAAGAAATCAAATTTATGTACATCAATCCTATTGAGCAAGTATAGGGAGGGGCCCATAGAAGCCATATTTTATAATTATGTGGGGAACTGATTCTCTAAACCTGCTTCCTTGAGCACAAGTGACCAAAGAGTGATCCTCTGACAACTTTGTTTTATGGATTTCTTTTTTAGAGATTTCTCCTTTAACTTGAACTCAGAATGAAATTTGATGAAGCAAAAAGAATGAGAAAAGCCTGATTCCAGCCCTTCAGATGTCATGTTATCCTGAGTTTGAATCATATGCATCTTCTTTAAAGGGAATGGGCACCACCACCTCTGGGCCCCAGATTGCTCAGAGTCCCATAATTCTCCACATTTTAAAAAAAGGGAAGTAGATAGAAATCAGCTTCTTAAAGCCTACTGAGCAAATGGCATACCGCCCCCATACTGAAGACCAAGGAGCCAATTAGTTTGCACATGTATAATGCTATCTCAATTTTAAAATCCTTTCTTTAGTTCTGTCCCAAGCACAGGTATTTGAAGAAGTCCAAGGCTACAGATTTAATTCCTATAATGATTGTCCTAACCATAATGGATACGCTAGAAGTAATCAGGGTACAGGCTCAGTTCCATGTCCTCAGGTGCCCTTCTCAATCTAACTCCTCCAGTATTATCATCTATTTACTTCTGAGGGACATTCTCTGAGAATGTACCTATTGAGTTTCTGAGTACAGTCCATGTCGAACTTTTCTATGAATAGAGAGCTTCAGTAAACACTTCACAGAGGGTCAACATACAAGGAGGACCAGAAAATAGTAATGGAATTTGTGCATCATATCATCAGAAGAAACAGTTACCTGAGCAAAGGGAACAGATGAGAAACTAGAAATAAAATAACACATGGTCAGGCCCATAAAGTAAATCTGAGAAAAGGTGGATACGTGCGAGGAAAGTAAGTATACAGCATGACCATTAAGTGAAGTTTGGTAGAGAAAATTTATTTGTTATCCCATCTCAAACTGCTTTTCTTCCCTGGCTGCCTCAGTGAGAGCCAATCAAAGAATCAAACCAGCTAGAAATTTATAAGAGAAAATAACTAGAGGTGATGATTAGGATGAGCCTTATGATAACAAAGAGTAGAAATTCATCCTGAATCCCTGTCACTGTCTTATAAGAAAATATGCTACTTAGTGTTAACTGTGCACACTAATACTGGATTGTTTTACCCATTAGATGTCCCCTCTGAATTAGAATTTGCCATCCTATTGAAGCATGTGCTTTCGCTCTCATAAACTGGAATGTCCTTCTTACATCTACTGTCAAGATTATCAGAATACCATTTCTCTCCTCAAACTTCCTTCTATAAATCATACAGTAGATTCATCTTATAAACTAACAGAATCTTTTTGAGATTCCCACAGATGTTTTCTGCCAATTCTATAGAAACCATAAAATAAAATTTGGAACCAAAGCATATTATAATTTTGTCAAAAGAAAAGTTTTGTGACATAAACATAAAATTTGTTACTAGCTTCTCCCTGCGAAGGATGATATGTAAAATGGAGATAATTCAACAAACAAAAATAAAAATAGTCCTGAACTCTAAAGGAATGTTAATCTTTAGGCAAATCAGACACATATATTTACAGAATTTCTAACCTTCAAGCTTCCAGGGCCTTTGAAACAATTCTGAGTTGCTAGAGATGCTGCTGAGAAACACAGAAAGACTAAGATCTATTAATGGATTTTAATAATTTATTGAGTATCTAAGGACTGAGCAACTTCCCAAACATCATTACTCTTGATCATTTCTTCCTATTCAATTCTGATTCCAGCTCATTGTGTGTATGTGTGCATATTAGATGTATATCTATACACATATGTATTATATATGCACCTCTATGTATATATCACCTAACAAAAACCTTATTTGGGAAACCATGTAGTACTTTCAAAAATTCCAAGTTTCCAGTTGCCATGAAACCCATCTTTAAATGTCAATATATTCTTTGTTTTGTTATATGACTTCCGACTCAATCTAAAAAAGAATTCAAATTATAGTCATTCAAGAGTAAGGCAAAGATGCATAGTCATCAACTAAATTCTAGCATATTATCAACAAATGAAAATTTATTAAGCACCTACAATAGGACTTTGCTATGAGCTGAGGATACAAAGAAAGTAAAAAGTGTATTGTCCCTTCCCTCACGTAGTTCAGTTTTATGTAGAAGATTATATGCAAACAAAAAAATAAAGGAAAAATTAGAGACAATCTCAGAAAAAAAGATACTCAGGTTAAAGAAGGCCAGGAATGGCCTCTAGCAGATGTGATTTTAGCTAAGACTTGAAGGAAACTATGGAATACAGGTGACAGAAATGAGGAAATAGAGAATTCCAGTCATGGAGGACAGTCAATGAAGATTTGTGGGGATAGGAGATAGAGTTTCACTTAAAGAACACCCATTTTGGAATTCTTTGATCATTTGAACCCAGGAAAAGACATACAAAGCAAAAGAAGCCATTATGGACTTGTGATCCAGTCTCAGTCTTGCCTAGGCAAACAAGTATAATTAATACAATGTGCAAGCAGCTAACATGGCTACTGGAAATCTGGAATATAGTTATATTATATATATATAATATAATATATATATAATATATAATATAATATAGCTATGAGAACTGAAAAGCTAAGAGATACAATGGTTTGTTCAAAGTGATCCATTTTTCATAGCTTGGATTAGAATGCATGTTTTGTGATTTCAAGTTTAATTATTTTTCTATTATAATTAGTTGATAGGGAGAATTTTTCTGGACATTATTACTCAATTCGT
Organism: Monodelphis domestica; assembly: GCF_027887165.1. Taxonomy (NCBI): domain Eukaryota; kingdom Metazoa; phylum Chordata; class Mammalia; order Didelphimorphia; family Didelphidae; genus Monodelphis; species Monodelphis domestica. The sequence goes on from NC_077227.1 coordinate 615,782,946, forward strand.
AAGAGAAAATGTTAAAAACTTAACATATCCAGATTTTCTTAAGGCATTTGAAGAAGTCTTTAATAATTTACTGGTGGTATCAGATTGGCTAAAATGACAGAAAAGGAAAATGACAAATGTTGGAGGTGATGCAGGAAAATTGGGACACTAATATACTGTTGGTCAAGATGCACTCTGATCCAACCATTCTGGAAAATAATTTGGAACTATGCCCAAAGGATTCTAAAGCAGTGCATACCCTTTGAGGTATCAATACCATTATCAGGCCTGTAACCCAAAGAGATTTCTTAAAGAAAACATGACTTAATTGTACAAAAATATTCATTGCAGCTCTTTTTTGTGGTAGCAAAGAAATAGAAATTAAGGGGTTGTCCATCAATTGAGGAATGACTGAACAAGATGTGGCAAGTGAAAGTGATGTAATCAGAGTGATTTTATAAAAAATCTGGACTTACATGAACTGATGCAAAGTGAAATGAGCAGAACCAGAAGAATATTGCACATAGTAACAGCAATATTTCTTGATGAACAGTTATGAGTGATCTCATTATTCTCAACAATGCAGTGATCCAAGACATTCCCAGACTCATGATGAAAAATATCATCTTCCCTCTGAGAAAACACTGATGGACTGTATGCAGACTGAAACATACTATAGTTCATTTTCTGTTTGTTTGTTCTTTTCCTCTTCCTCCCTCCCCTCCCCACCTCCCACTGTTATCCTCCTCCTCCCTCTTCCCCCTCCTCCACCTCACCCTATTCCTCTTACACCCTCCTCTTCCTCCTTTGCCCCCTCCTCTCCCTTTTAGGGTATTTAGGTAGGTTTCAAAATGGTTGAAAGATTCAACCCAAAGAGTAATGATTAATGCATTGGTTTCAACATGGAGGGTAACGTCTCATGAAGTATCCAAGAAAATCTTACCTTGAATATGTGTCATGCTGTATTCTCATCTATTACTGGTACAAAGAAAGAAGTAGATGGCAGGTCCATCAAATTTACACATACAAAAATGGGAGGATTAAAAATAATTTTTATAGAAATAGGGTGGAAAATTATGTGATGGAGATATAGGTATATTAGTAAACTGCTCAATGAGTCAAAAGCATGTACAGGATAGCCAAACATGATAATATAATTTTAGACTACACTGACAGAAGCAAATTCAATCAATTCCATCCAATTTAATTTGAATACATATTAAGCTGCTCTTTTCGTGGTACTAAATAAAGCACTTGTAATAGGAATGAAAAAAAAACACAACAACAATCCTTGCCTGCAAAGGACTTATATTCTTCTGGGGAGGTTATATACAATCAGGACAAGCTATTCAAATAAGGAAGATAATAGTCCCATTATACTTTCCTTGAACAGACCCTATGAGGAATAACTAGTTTCTGTTCTGGTCATGATTTAGGGGAGGAAATCTAACTGGAGAGTATACAAAGTAGTTAAAAAAAATAAAATAAACATCTCTTCAACAAAAAAGTGGAAATAAAGCATTTAAATTCCCAGCACCAAATTGTGAAAAATAGTCCTCACAGCCTCAAATGAGCATTATTTCTGTCTTGGAAAAGGGTAAATACACAGTTAGTATAAAATTAGTAGTTCATGGCATAATATTACTGTTAGTGTGTTAAGAAATTGTATGACTATGAAATGAATCTTAATTATCCTTGAACAAATTATAAAATACATAATTAATCTGTGGCAAAACTTGTTATAAAGTTTACTGACATCACCTAACTCCTGAGGTACTTGTTTGGGGACATCCCAGAGTTCCTTGCAATGCTATTGCTCTTTATCTCACTCCCTTTTCTTCTCAAGTGTTTGGCTCCATTTATCTTCCTCTCTTTAACACCTTCAATTTCTGTCCTATTATTCTCCTTCCCCTCTGCTTACAAACAAGCCCTCTTCTCCACTGTGCTACAAAAACATTCCCTCACCTTCCTTTCTTTTCTTTTTAAGACCAAGCTTTTTGAAATTAATTTCTTTTCTCCATTTTATCATTATATATTCATTTCTTAACCTCCTGTGATCTGGTTTCCATATCTACTACTCTTCTCCAAGGTCACCTCTGACTTTTTTGTGGCCAAATCAGAAGACCTTTTCTCATTCTTTTTCCTTGTCTTCTCTCCTACACTTGACACTGTGTTGATTCATACATATGAGGACAATGAATTGATATGATCTTTGAACTAGCAGAGAAATTAGAACTATTGGAGGAAAATGTATCCTCAAAATAATTGGAACTGCGGACACAGTAGATGAGACAAACAGAAACATTGTGACAGACAGATGTTGAGAATTCAGTTCTTTAATTGTCATTCTTGAATTTGATCAGTTTATCAGATCTGAAACTATATACCTGTACTGACACCAAGTCATACCTCTTCATAAAAGTATCAAAAGAGACTTTGTTGGAAAACCTTAGACATTTAAGAAACGTTTAAGACAGAATGAGGAAGTTCAAGAAGATAATAGAGAGTGAAAGAGACAGATTTCAGTTTGTAATTTGAGGGGGAAAAGTAGAAGTAAGAAAGGGTGACAAAGAAGTGAATCAGTATATCAGCATGAAGCTTGCAGAGAACAAGGAGATATAGCAATTACTTTGGAAGAGTGGGAAAGACCAAAGAAAATGATCATTTGGGGGACTGGACAGAGGCTAGGGCATGCAAAAATGTCTGCAGGTACTTGGAAGAGGGGGAACAGAACAATTCCCTTTGTTGGGGCCAGCACTTGTGTCAATACTTTGTCAATGCTGAAATAGAGCAATGGGTCAGGCTAGACAAGGGAGAATGAAAAACAAAATAATTCAATAACCCAATGTTTACTAAAGTGGGAACTAATGAGATCAACAAGTGAAAAAGTATGAAGGGAAAAAGAAGAGTGCTACACCCTTCATTCTAAGAAAGTTCAATTAAAGGACATAATTCGGATTCAGCAAATATAACTGAGTGATTGGACAAATACATGGAAAACTAGAAATGTCACAAAAACCTAGAATGGGGAGAAGATCTAAGAAAAGAGTGATAGTGGCAAAGACTGGCTAGACATCAAGAAAAATGATGACTGTGAAAGGCATTTGATTTGGCAGTTGAGCCAATCTAATACAATAAATATGTATTATATGCCTACTATGTGCCAAATGCTATGCTAAGCACTGGGCAAATAATAAATGATCAGGGGGCAGCTGGGTAGCTCAGTGGATTGAGAGCCAGGCTTAGAGACAGGAGGTCCTAGGTTCAAATCTGGCCTCAGACACTTCCCAGCTGTGTGACCCTGGGCAAGTCAATTAACCCCCATTGCCTAGCCCTTACCACTCTTCTGCCTTGGAGCCAATACACAGTATTGACTCCAAGATGGAAGGTAAGGGTTTAAAAAATAAAAATAAAAAAACACATGTTCCAAGAACCATTCCTCATCATAAAGATTAAAATACAAAAAGGGAATTTTACTGCAAGTAAAATAATTTGTTTGGAACTCTTCACAGTGCCCAACGGGAGAGGGGGAAAGCCATATAGAAATGGGATTTGTGTATTGCATGTTACATAGATGTTTGAAAGTTATATTTTTTGGGGGGGGAGATATGTGATTCTGGATATGCATTGGGGAAGGAAAAAGAGCAAATGTGGGAATATATTCACTTTCCAAAAGAACAATGAATTGAGAAAATTCCTTAAGGTTGTGGTATCTTTCATACAAAATTACAATAATGGGTAACAGACCAGTAGAACTAACAAGATATATGTGGACCAAAAAAAAATAATAATAAAGGCTGTGAACGCCAAGGGGAAGAGGCCATTTTTTCCTAAATCATTCTATGGTAAGAGCTGGAATTAATTTATTAAAAATTGAGACATTTGACAGTGGTAATGGAGGACAAATTAATTTCAGTTGGAAAAAAAGAAATTAAAAAAATGAACTAGAAAGAAGGTGATCTAATGGGTCTTAGAAAGTTCCTTTTAGGCTACAAATGTTATTTGTTTCTCCTATATCCCTCTTGCTTCAGAAGTTGAGCCCACTACTGGCATATATTCTACTCAGCCTCTAGCTATGAACTAAGAATAATTTCCAAGGAACTCCAACCCCAATTCCACTTCATGTCTGTGTATATATTGTCGTTCCAAAATAGAATGTAAGCCCGTGGAGAACCCAGCCTATTTTTTGTCCTTGTCTCCCTAGTGCCTGGATCAGAACAGGAATTGGTTGGTTGAATTTTAATTAAATTTCAACTGAAGAAAGAAAGAGCATGCTCAAATTATTAAGGAGGGGAAGCACTACTAGGACAGAGGATCTCCCTGAAGAGCTCTGCAGGCTTGGTGGGAACCTGAGCAGCCCTATTTTCAAAGGCACATGGCAAAAAGATGAAATAATCAGTCCTATATTTCATTTTTTTAAATGTCTGCTTATTAAGCCCCCTTTTTAATAGAGAAATCAGATTTCACATACACTGTATCAGTTTATAGCACTGTTTCCAGGCTGGAACCTGCCGAGAACATGAGAATAATCTATATGTAAATATGTTTAATATGTATATGTCTTTCATAATGACAAACACATGGGAACAAATGAAAAACTACCTGTGGTGCAACATTCAAATGTATAGCAAAATGATGGGTGTGATACTGTTATTTTTGTGACAATCTTGATGCTAATGATAATGACCTAACTCAATTCAAACCTTCTGCTTCCTGAATTCTTAATGTGCTTGTTTCTCCTAAGAGCAGTGCTTCATTCAGCAGGAACTAAAATAAATGGAGGAAGCAGATAATGAAATAGTGTCTGGTTCATGGAGGATGTGGACACAAGGTTTTCAAGGTGAACCCATTAGGGACAAGGGGGAGTTGCAGAAATATGTGTAGTCCACAATTTCCTCCATAGCTAAGTGTCAGGGAATTTTAGATTTTCTCAGAATTTAGAGCTCGAAGAGACCTTAGAGACATTCTAATAAAAAATAGTAACATCACATTTACAGAGGAATAGCTAGGTGGTACAGGAGATAGAGCACCAAACTTGGAGTCATGATTGAGTTCAAATCTGGCTTCTGACACTTGCTAGCTGTGTGATCTTGGGCAAGTCACTTAACCTTGTTTGCAGATAAGATAAAGACTTCATTTGTCTCACCACTGACTTCATTGTTGACTATCTTCCTAATGCTGTGCCTGCTTCATTTTGGAATCCATAGTCATTGCTTTTTCATTACATTATGGGAAATTCTCTCACATCCTTGGAAGCCTCTAGTTCCTAACATTTAGCTCCTCCTTCTAATCTTTGAACTTGGAAGATCTCAGACCCTGAAATGAAAGCCAAAATAACATAATGGAAAGAGGACTGGGCTTGGAGTCAGAAAAATATCTATTCTAATTCTGTTTCTAATACTTTCATACTGGCTGTATGAAGATTGGCAAGTTATATAACCTTTCTGAGTCTTTCTTAAATGTAAAGTGGGGATAATGATGCCTTTTATGCTTACCCTTTGAGATCAAATAATTTCTTTATATAAAACAATTTTCAATTTTCCATCATCTCCATCACTACCACCACTACCAATAAAGATATGATCAATATGACTAGGAGATGACATTATCTATGAGTTGATGACCTGCAACGGAGATATACCTTAGGTTTAAGACTTTAAGTTTCTCCTTGTTGCACATTTGAAATTGTGTAGAGAGCATTTACTTAAAAGGATGGATGCTCTCTCTGTAATTGCTAGGGCTTTCTCCTTCTTGAAATTACTTTGTATATGTTTTGCATTTACCTTTGTCTATATTGTAGCCTCTCAGTAGAATGTAAGGTCTTTGAGGACAGGAATTATTTTATGTCTATTTTCCTACCCTTTGCACCTGACACAATGCTTTAGACATAGTGGGCTTAAGATATATATGCTGAAATGAACTGATTTGAAATAATGCCCTTATTGTTTTCTATATTGACACCCATGATGATCTAGTATCTATATCAATATTCCATTTCATGCTGATATCCATATGAATCAATATTTGCTTTAGCTTTCTTATGAGTCACAGAATTATTAAACCATGGTCTTACCTAACTATCATGCTCTCCTACTCATGTGATTTTAAAGAATTATCAGCCTTTGGGATTTTTGTTAAGGTCTTTTTATGTATTTCAATATGTATATGATATTTCTATAAGTATTTGGTATTTTCTATTTTTCCTAAGTGTTTTAAATGGTGTCTGCTTTATCTCATCCATTCCTATAAAAATCCTGATGTACTACAAATGACAGACTGTTCAAGGCACACATATATCAATGGTCAAATTGTTCATCTAGTCTAAACAAGTATAGGGGGAAATCATCATTATGAGCTTCTCCTTGACATAACACAGGCTCTTTTTAATTAATTTCCTTCTCTCTACTCAAAGCCAATATCATATACAACATAATTAATCACTCAAAATTAAATCTGTCACTTTTTGTCCCTAGTCATTAGGAAGGCAGGACAGGAAGAAGAAGTTGGTATATATGGGGATAGGGTGAATTGGGAAAGGATTCCTATGAAGGTGGTGCTTCATTTGTCCCTTAAAGAAAGATAGGGACCAGAAAGAGTCAAGATGATGGCATAGAGGCAGTGAAGTTCAGACCTCTGAAAACCCTTCCTTACTGATTAAAAACTAAATGCTCCTAGGGGGCTGAAAACCAAACCTAACAACAGGACAGAGCAAAAGAACCCTCCTGCTGGACTCAACTTAAAAGGTATGCCCCCCAAAAGCCTGAATTCAAGAATACTCGGGTTTAAGGGGAAGGAAGAAGGAAGGTCCAAGGACCCCTACCCCACCTAGAGCACTGAGGCTCCAGCAGTGGCTGGAACCTCTGGGTGGGCAAGGGTGCTAGTTTGGAGGGAGTATCCTGTGGGCAAAGCTGTGCCAGCCTCAGAGCTTTGAACACAGGCAGTGGGGAAGCAGTTGGAGAAAAATCTCAGAGCTGAAAGCCAAGTCACAGCAGCAGAGACACTCGATATTGCCCCCCCCCCCACCCTTTTCCAAGGTTTCGACCTCAGGGCACATCCACCTCTGCAAATTCAACTCAGCTGGACTTAATCTCATGAAGCCTTCAGAGGACAGGGAATATGAAGCTCCAACACCCCTCCCCCACCCCACATGTGGCTCTGAGAGATTTGCTGACTAAGCTCCAAGGGTGAAGGCTGACAGAAAAGCCCAAAAACCACAGATCCAGCACATAATGAGAGGAGCAAGAGTGCAGGCAACTACAAGGGGGAAAGAAGGGGCAAATATGAGCAAACAACATAAAAAGAAAAAAGAAATTACAATCAACAGCTTCTGTATAGGCAATGAACAAAGAGCAAATTTACAGAGGAAGATGAAGGAACCACCAAGTAAAAACACAGAAACTACAGTGAATTGGCACAGGTTTTAGAAGAACTCAAAATACAATTCAAAACACAATTAAGAAGGGCTGAAGACAACTGGAAAAAGAACTTAAAAAGCAAGATAAGTGTTAAATTTAATTGTGGTTGTACTGTGAATATTTATATAGGTGGTCGCTAGGGATTTAATTTCTAAATTCCAAAATGAATTACTAAAAGAAATGGAATTTATGGTAGTTTATTTACCATAGAGGGAAGATATTAAGGAAGAGAGAAAAGGGGAGAGAGCCAGAAAAAGAGAGGGAGAGAGAGAGAGAGAGAGAGAGAGAGAGAGAGAGAGAGAGAGAGAGAGAGCTCTGTCTTCCACTGATAACAGTTAGAAATTCTAAGCTTCAGCCAGGGGAAAAGAATCTCAAGATGATGGGCCTTTCCTTGACCATTTACTAGGACATAAAAATATTGCAAACAAGTGCAAAAGAGCAGAAATAATACAGAAATAATACAACCTTTTCAGATCACAATGCAATGAAAATAATAATTAGTAAGGGTACATGGAGAGGCAAATAAAAAATTAATAGGAAATTAAACAATACAATTCTCAAAAATTGGTTAAAGAACAAATCATAGAAACAATAATTTCATTGAAGAAAATAACAATGATGAGACATCCTTTCAATATCTATGGAATGCAGTCAAAGCAGTTCTCTGGGGGAAATTTATATCCCTGAGTTCATATATTAACAAATTATGGAGGGCAGAGGTCAATGAATTGGGCATGCAAATTAAAAAACTAGAAAGTGAACAAATTAAAAATCCTCAAATGAAGACTAAATGAGATATCCTAAAAAGCAAAGGAGAACTTAATAAAATTGAAAGTCAAAGAACTATTGATTTAATAAATAAGACTAGAAGCTGGTACTTTGAAAAAACAAATAAAATAGACAAAGTACTGGTCAATCTAATTTAAAAAGGAAAGTGACAATATCCAAGATGGAAAGGGAGAAAATTAAGGCAATCATTAAAAATTATTATGTCCAATTATATGGAAATAAATATGAAAATCTAGATGATATGGATGAATATTTACAAAAATATAAATTGCCTATTAGACTAACAGAGGAAGAAATAGAATACCTAAACAACCCCATATCAGAATAAGAAATTGGACAAGACATCAAAGAATTCCCTAAGAAAAAATCCCCAGGACCAGATGCATTCACAAATGAATTCTATCAAACATTCAAAGATCAACTAATCCCATTATTATATAAACCATTTGACAGAATAAGCAAAGAAGGAGCTCTACCAAATTCCTTTTATGACATAAATATGATACTGATTCCAAAGCCAGGCAGGTCAAAAACAGAGAAAGAAAACTATAGAACAATCTCCTTAATGAACATAAATGCAAAAATAGGATACTAGCAAAAAGACTTCAGCAAGTAATAATAAGGGTTATTCATTATGACCAGGTAGGATTTATACCAGGAATGCAAGGATGGTTCAATATTAGGAAAACCATACACATAATTGACTGTATTCACAAGCAAATTGTCAAAAACCACATGATTATCTCAATAGATGCAGAAAAAGCCTTTGACAAAATATAACACCCATTCCTATTGAAAACACTAGAAAGTAGAGAAATAGAATTGCCATTCCTAAAAATAATAAACAGTATATATCTAAAACCATTAGCAAACATCATCTGTAATGGGGATAAACTAGAAGCCTTCCCAGTAAGATCAGGAGTGAAACAAGGATGCCCATTATCACCTCTAATATTTAACATTGTACAAGAAACACTAGCTGTAGCGATTAGAGAAGAAAAAGAAATTGAAGGTATTAAAATAGACAATGAGGAGACCAAGCTATCACCCTTTGCAGATGATATGATTGTCTACTTAAGGAGTCCTAGAGAATCAAATAAAAAGCTGGTCGAAATAATCAACAACTTTAGCAAAGTTGCAGGATACAAAATAAACCCACATAAGTCATCAGCATTTCTATATAATTCCAACAAATCTCAGCAGCAAGAATTATAAAGAGAAATTCCATTTAAAATCACCCTAGACAATATAAAATACTTAGGAATCTATCTGTCAAGACAAACACAGGAACTCTATGAACACAACTACAAAACACTCTCTACACAATTAAAACTAGATTAAACAATTGGAAAAGCATTGATTGCTCATGGGTAGGACAAGCTAACATAATAAAAATGACAATCTTACCCAAATTAATTTACTTATTTAGTGCCATGCCAATTGAAGTACCAAAAATCTTTTTTACTAAATTAGAAAAAAAAACATAACAAAGTTCATTTGCAAGAACAAAAGATCAAGGATATCCAGGGAAATAATGAAAAATTGCAAAGGAAAGAGGCCTTACGGTCCTAGATCTCAAATTATACTATAAAGCAGTGGTTATCAAAACAATTTGGTACTGCCTAAGAGACAGAAAGGAGGATCAGTGGAATAGACTTGGGGTGAATGGCCTCAGCAAGACAGTCTATGATAAGCCCAAAGATCCTAGCTTTGGGGACCAAAATCCACTATTTGATAAAAAATTGCTAGGAAAATTGGAAGATAGTGTGAGAGAGATGAGGTTTGGATCAGCACCTCACACCCTACGCCAAGATAAACTCAGAATGGGTGAATGAACTGAGGATAAAGAACACAGACTAGTATACACGTCAGATCTTTGGGAAAGGAAAGACTTTAAAACCAAGCAAGCGTTAGAAAAAATCACAAAATGTAAAATCGATAATTTTGATTACATCAAATCAAAAAAGTTTTTCTACAAACAAAACTAATACATCCAAAATTAGAAGGGAAGCAACAAATTGAGGAGCAATCTTTATTACAAAAACCTCTGACAAAGGTCTAATTCCTCAAATTTATAAAGATTTATTTTTATAAACCAATTGTACAAAAAATCAAGCCATTCTCCAATTGATAAGTGGTCAAGGGACATAAATAGGCAATTTTCAGATAAAGAAATCAAAACTATTAATAAGCACATGAAAAAAGTTTTCTAAATCTCTCATAATCTGAGAAATGCAAATCAAAACAACTCTGAGGTATCACCTCACACCTAGCAGATTGGCTAACATGACAGCAACAGAAAGTAATGAATGCTGGAGGGGATGTGGCAAAGTTGGGAAATTAATGCATTGCTGGTGAAGTTATGATTTGATCTAACCATTCTGGAGGGCAATTTGTAACTTTGCTGAAAGGGCGATAAAAGACTGCCCTTTGATCCAGGCATAGCACTGCTGGGTTTGTACCCCAAAGAGATAATAAGGAAAAAGACATGTACAAAAATATTCATAGCTGCACTCTTTGTGGTGGCAAAAAAAATTGGAAAATGAGGGGATGCCCTCCAATTGGGGAATGGCTGGATAAATTGTGGTATATGTTGGTGATGGGATACTATTTTGCTCAAAGGAATAATAAAGTGGAGGAACTCCATGGGAACTGGAACAACCTCCAGGAAGTGATGCAGAGTGAGAGGAGCAGAACCAGGAGAACATTGTACACAGAGACTGATACACTGTGGTACAATCAAATGACACTGTGGTACAATCAAATGTAATGGACTTCTCCATTAGTGGCAATGCAGTTATCCTGAACAACTTGGAGGAATCTACAAGAAAAACCACTATCCACATTCAGTGGGAAAACTGTGGGAGGAGAAACACAGAAGAAAAACAACTGCTTGATTAAATGGGTCAAGGGGATATGACTGGGGAGGTAAATTCTAAATGAACATCCTAATGAAAACACCAACAACATGGAAATAGGTTCTGATCAAGGACACATATGATACCCAATGAAATTGTGCCTCGGCTGAGGGAAGGGTGAGTGGAGGGGAGGGAAGGAAATAAGGTGATTCTTGTAACCAAGGAATAATATTCTAAATTGACTAAAAATAAATTAATTAATTAAAATTAAAATTAAATTTTAAAGAAAGAAAGAATCCTGTTGGATTGAGCCAGGGAGGAAATGCATTATAGGCATAGACTCAATGCAAAGGCATGTATTTGGGAGATGGAGTGTCTTGTATAAGGAATAGAGAGGAGGTCAATTTGTCTAGATTTCAGAATACAGGATGAGGAGTAATATATGATGAACCTAGAAAGATTGGTTGGGAACAGGTTAAAATGGCTTTAAAATGATCATAATGGCAATGGGAAGTCTTTGGAGTTTAGTGATTAGGAGAGTGACATGGTTTGATTTAAACTTTTGGAAAACTATTGCCACATGCTGACAACAATATGGAGAATACTTTGCAGTAGGAAAAGACCTGAGATGAGTTATACAATTAGAAGGCTGTTGAGATAATCTTGGCAAGAAGTGACAAGGGTCTGGACCAAGGTGATAGCTATATGCAGAGAAAGAGGAGCTCGAAAGAGAGAGATACTGTAGAAGCAGAAGCAGCATGATTTTGCTATTTGGATTGAAAGAGAATGCATGTATTAGGACAACACTGAGATTGCAGTCCTGGGAGGCTAAAGAAATAATGGTTCTCTCAAGATCAAAGGACCACAGAGTCATAGGTCTGCATTTGGGAGGGAGTTCAGAGATAATATAGTGTAATCCCCTCATTTTATAAATAAAGAAACTGAGGCCCAGGGAGATTATATGACTTTCTCAGAGTCATGCAGGTAGTGTCAATGATGAGGTTTGAATCTAAAGTCCTTTGACTCTAGTGTTGGTGCTTTGACTAAACAGATGCAAAAAGGGAGAGGGAGGAGTCAAGTAAACTCTTATGTTACAAACCTGAGAGACAGAAGAATGATGGTACCTTCCAATGAAACTGGGAAGGAAGGACAGAGTCAAGATGCCAAACAAAAGGAAGAAATTCAGTCAAATTCTCCTAATATTCCTTTCCCAACAACTTTAAAATAACGCCTCAAATCAAATTTTGGAGTGACAGACATCAAAAGGTCAAGGTAAGACATTTTTTCATCCTAAGACAACTTAGGAGGTCAGCAGCAGAAATCCGTGACTCTACAGGTATGGGGGAGGACTAGCCTTGAGTGCACATAGTGGCAGGGCAGAAGAGGCACCAGCAAGGCATTAACCGTTACAGCTTTGAGAGTCTTCAGCCCAGAATCAGTAAGGGAGTCATAATACTAGTCAGAATTTTCAGGGAATCCTTTACTGGCACCAAGTGTAGCTCATACTGATTAACAACAATATTGCCCATGTGCAGGTCTGTGTAACAGTTCCAAGGCAGAGAAAAATGCTTATGATTGGTAACAAGGAAGGATGCTCTCTGATCACAGTTCCATGGTAGAGAAGAATATTAGTGCTTGTGACTGCAGGGTACCAGGGGACCAGGTTGAAGTTTCAGAGTCAAGAAGAATGCTTGCACATGAAATGACAGAGGAACAGGGCCCCTTATTGTATAAAGGACAGAGCACAGACCAAGAAAGCAATAAATGTATTTCTCCTGAGATCATACCATCTTTGAAGCAGTTAATATTTGAAGATCCTCAGAACTAGCTCAGAAAACAAGTTTGAAAAAGCCTGAAGGGACAATGCTTCCTCATCCCTAGGTGAGCAGAATTTTGATATCAAGTTCAAAGTCAAGAAATAGGTTCCAAAAATGAGCAAATGAAAAAAATTAATTTGACCATAAAAATATACTACAGTGGCAGAGAGGACTAAGTCACAGCTCACAAAAAGACAAAGTGAAAAGACTACAATCAAAGCCTCAAAGAAAAATGTTAATTAGACACAAGCCAAACAAGAATTCCTAATGATTTCAAGAAAGAGATAATAATGATATAGGAAAATTGGGTAAGGAAATGAGAATGATACAAGAAAAATATGAAAAGAAAATTAACAGCTTGGTAAAAGAGGTACAAAAAATAATTATAAAATAAAATTGACCTAATGATAAAAGAGGGGTAAAAATTCACTGAAGAAAAGAAATTTTTAAAAAATCAGGATTGGCCAATTGAAAAATGTGATACAAAAACTTACTTAAGAAAATATTTTTTTAAAAAATTCAAATAGGGCAGGAGGAAGCTAATTATTCTATTAGACATCAAGAAACAATCAAATAATGTCTAAGAATGAAAACATGGGGAAAATGGGAAATGTTAGAAAAACTACTAACCTGTATTGAAGAGAATTAATTTAAGAATTATTGAATTTACTAAAAGTTATAATCAAAGAAAGAGACAACACGTCATATTTCAATAAATTATAATGGAACATTGCCCTGAATCCTAGATCCAGAGGATAAAATAGAAACTGAAAAAAAAATCAATCACCTCCTGAAAGAAATCTGAAAATGAAAACTCCCAGTTATATTACAGTGAAATTCCAGATCTCCCAGGTCAAGGAGAAAATATTTCAAGCAGCTATAAAGAAATAATTCAAATGTCATGAAGTCATAGTCGGGATCACATAAGATTTAGAAGCTTCCATGTTTAGAAGACTGAAGGGGTTGGAATATGATATTCCAGAAGGCAAAGGAGCTAGTAATATAACCAAGAATTACCCATTTAGCAAAACTAAGTATAATCCTTTAGGAGGAAATAGATATTTAGTGAAATAGAAGACTTTCAAGATTTCCTGATGAAAAGATGGGGCTAAAGAGAAAAGATAAAGCTGACATCCAAAGAGAAGACACAAGAAAAGCATGAAAAAGTAATGAATCATAAAGGACTCCATAAAGTTAAGTTGCTTGTATTCCTATAAAGGTAGATGATATATGTAATTCTTATGAACTTTATCATTATTATTATCTAAAAAGTTGTAGGGCATGGTTGTGAATAAAATATACTGGAATGATTTACAAGAAATGAAGGGAGGAAAAAGAGGCATGCCTTGAAGGAAGGGGAAGGGAGAGGTAGAATGGGGGAAATCATATCACATAAAATAATCTGCCAGTAAGAGATTTTAGAGTGGAGAGAAAAATGGAAGGAGTTGTGGGCAATTCTTGTACCTCACTTTCATCAAAAATGTTTCAGAGGGAATAATATACATCCACAATAGGCCACACACTCAGTTGGGTCTAGAAATCTCATATTCAGTACAGAAATAAGAGAGGAAAGGACTAAGAGAAAGAGAGGGATATTAAAAGGGGGTGGATTAAGGGAAGCAGTGGTCAGAAGCAAATGTTCTCTTCAGTGCTTTTTTCTTTTACTCCATTTCCATTTGGTCCATTTTTATTCCTTCACTTACATTTGGCCTATTCTAGTTTTTAGCAAGTTTATTTTTTCCCAGCCGTTGAGTTTTTCTGTCAATTCTCTTATGATTTGATTTTTTAAACTTCTTTTCGGGTTCTTCCAGAAGTTTTTTGAGGCCTGACATCCTCTCACCATTTCTTTTGAGGCTTCACATATTCCTTTTTGGCATCCTTGTCCTCTTCTAAGTTTGTATTTTGGCCTTCCCTATTAAAAAAAATTTAAAAATTATTTTTAAAAATTTCGCTCATATTTCTAGTTATTTTCCTCACATTACCTTATCTCTCCATTGGGGTTTCTTCTCTGATCATGAGGAAAACTTGCAGAGTACTCTTCTCTGGTACTTGGAGTAGACCCGGCTGCCTTTGTTTGCCATGATGTGTCTATTGAGGGGGAGTACCTGTTGGCTTGTTCTGGGAATGTTTGCAGCTGTTTTGTCCAGCTAGATTCAGCACCCTGTGTACCAGTTTCTCTGTTGTTTCATGGGCTAGACTGGTCCCTTCTCTGCTGCTTTGCTGTCTCAGCTGCTGCTTCTCTGCTGCCACATGAGAGATTATAGGTTTCCTGCTATCTATGACTTTGCAGCCTGTGCCAAGTAGCTTTGGCTGGGCCATTGTCCATCCTGCAAACTCTGCCTTGTGTCAAGTATGGCAAGTGGCTCAGCCTGGCTTCATTCCCATTCTGCAGCTTTGTTGCCTCTGGCAGAGTAGCAGTGTGTTGGGCTGGTCCAATTTCTCACAGATGCTGTGCTACCTGGGCTACTCTCTCTTATTACCCCAAAGATATATTCCTCCTGTTTTCATTTGTTTTGAGGTGATTTATTTTCTGTATGTGTGAGTATTTATAGGGATTAGGAGAGTGGAGCATCCTTATTTCATCATCTTAGCTCCTAACATCTAAATATTCTATTGATAAGAAAAATGCAAATTAAAACAACTCTAATGTATCACCTCACAGCTATCAGAAATAACAGAAATTGGAAGGGATGGAGGAAAATAGATACCATAACGACTGCTGGTGAGGTTGTAAATTGGCCCCACCATTCTGGAGGACAGTTTGAACTTTGTCCAAAAGGTTATAAAACTGTGTATATCCTTTAACTCAGAAATATTATTCAAAGAGATAAAAAGGGACTAGTTTTTCTAGTATATGTACAAAAATACTTATAATGATTCTTTTTGTGGTATCAAAGAACTAGAACTGAAGGGATGCCCATCATTTGGGAAATTTGTAGCACAAGTTGTAGCACATGATTGTGATGAAGCTATTTTTGTACTTTAAGAAATTACTAGGGAAATGGTTTTAGAAAACGTGGGAAGATCTATATGAAACAGGGTGCAAAGTGAAGTGTATAGAACTAAGAGATTATTGTACACAGTAACAGCAATATTATGATGATGATCACTGTGAAGAATTTAACTACTCGGATCCTTACAATGATCTTTGACAATCCAAAAGGACTCATGGTAAAAAATGCTACTCATCTCCAGAGAGAGAACTGATGCATCCTATGTGCAAATTCAAAAGTTTTCTCATTTTTTAAATTTTTTCTTGCTTTTCTGTGATATTGATATGAAAATATGTTTTGTAATTTTGAAATTGAGAAGATGTCTATCAATTGGAGACTGACTGAACAATTTGTGGCATATTATTGTGATAGAATACTACTGTACTGTAAAATCAATGAGCAAGTTAATTTTTTAAAAAACATGGAAAGACCTAAATGAAAGTAAAAGACACAGAACCAAAAGAACATTATATAAATAGCAATATTATTTGAAGAATGATTTGTGTATATCCACCTACAGAGAAAGAGCTGATATGAGAGAAACATAGCAAGATAGAGTTTTATGTATACATATGTTGTTTTCTTAAATGATGCTTTCTCTAGTATGGGGAGGGGAAAGAGGGTGAGAGATACTTGGGAATTTTAATTTGCAAACAAACAAATAAACAAAAGTTTTATATGATTTCACATGAATCATTGATATCATATTGCTTGCCTTCTCAGTGGGGAGGGGAAGGCAGGCAGAAAAGAGGGAACTCAAAAAAATATTTTAATGGAATGCTTAAAATTAATAAATAATCAATTTTTAACAAACAAAAGAAATGGGAAGGTTTGGAAGAGGGGAGAATTTGGGGGAAATATCAGTTCTATTTTCCCCTTCTTGAGTATGAGAAATCCCATGGGAAATCCAGTTTGAAATAACCACTAAACAGCTAGGAAAACAGAACTCAGCTGAGTGACAGGAGTTATATCTGGGAGCCATCTGCACAGAGATAATATTTCAACTCCTGAGAATTGATGAAGTTATTGGGGAAGATAGTATCAGGAAAGAAGAGAAGAAGACCTAAGAGAGATGGTCAGGAAAAATGGCAACATTTTTGGGGTCTGTTGCTGGAAAACACAGGAAATTAAACTGAGAGCAATAAGACAAGCAAGAGCAAAATCAGTGCAACTCTACACTTTCTTTTACTTCCAAATATCTTGATTTTCTGTTCTGTCACTGTTAATGTCTTGCTGAATCTCAGCTTTGGATTATTCCCACCATCTGTACCTGAAAAGGAAAATGGTGGAGAGGTGGAGGAGAGGGAACATAGTGGCTAAAAACCTGACCTAAAAGCTAGGAAAGTTCAAGTCCTACCTCTGGCATGCTTGCTCAATGACCCTAGACAAATAACTTGTACTCTCAGTTTTTAAAGGTGTTGACCTGGACTGGTGGTAGGGAATTTTTATAGTAATATAATCACTAACCCAGTCCCTGTCCCTATTCCCCTGAGTAGGTGGGATGCTACTCATTCAGACAAAGTTTCCAAGTATTTTTTTAGTACTGTTTGAACGACATAGTAGGAAAGTTTCTATAGAATCTCACTTTAACCAAAAAACAAGGAGGGTAAGATGTCTGTGCTTTGCTGTCAAACTTTTGACAGTGACTCATAGCAATTAGCACTTTCTACTGCCAAGGAGAAAAGAGTCAAGGAGAAAGCTGCCACTCAAAGAAACAATGATTAAAGAAATAGTGTGTGGGTCAGCTAAGCAGCACAGGAGATAGAGCACCAGGCCTAGAATCAGGAGGACCTGGATTCAAATCTAGCCTTAGATACTTCTTAACTGTGTGATCCTGGGCAAGTCACAACCCCAATTCCCTAGCCTTTGCTATTATTTGCTTCTATTTTAGAACTGATGCTAACACTGCAGGTAAGGTTTTTTTTTATTTGTTTATTTTTTAAATAAAGAGATGGTGTGGCATAGTGCACTTTCAGCCAGAAAATCTGAATTCAAATCCCAGCTCTAATAATTCCTAGTTCCTGCTAGGACTGAGAAAATTAACTCTTGAAACAATTTCCCTATCTATAAAACTACAATAATGTTACTCATACCATCTATTATTCACAGGGCTCCTGTGAAGAAACTTAATTATTGTTAGTGTTCTAGAAAATTAAAAAAAAAAGATTGTTTCCCAACTCATTCTCAAATAGCCTAACAACTCGCTTCCTCAACCTACTTACCTCCCAAGAGTTATTCCTCCACCCCACCTCAGCCACATGTCAAGATGGGCATCACCTTGATCTTGCCACCATCCACAAGTGCACCACCTTCCATGTTCAATAATTTTGAAAGTCTCTTCCTCTCCATTCCATCTGACCATAACATACTGGTTTTTTATTGCTCCTCTGCCTCCCCTTACATAATCCCACTCTTCATCCTCACTGTGACCTCTATTCCCCTTAACCTTTCAATTTTATCCCAAGCTATCTCTCTGTATTAACCACTGTCTCCTTTTCTCTCCATCTCAACACCTTGGTGATTGCCTTACTGTGCTCCTCTCTTGACCTTGATTCAGTCAACCCTCAAAGTTGAATGACTCCCATTATCCATCTCCTTCACACCCAACCCTTTGCTGCTGAATTAAGTTGGAGATAATCACAGAACTGTTCTGGGACCACTAGAAATTTATGTTACATAATCTCCTCTGGGCTCTTGCTGTTGTTAGGAAATTCTACTACGTCTTTCCAATCACCTCAATATCCTACTCTCCACAACAGCTCTTCTAAACCTTTTCATCCCTTCTCAAGCTTCCCATTCATCCCGCAACACCCATTCTCTCAGTTGAGAAACTTGCCTCATATTTTACAGATCATTTGCTCTGAACTTCCACTTCTCACCTCTTCCTCATTTATCATTCAGGTGTTATCTGCCTTTTTAAAAAACCTCCCTTCATCTATGTTTCACACAACCAAGTGTCCTCCTTACCAAGGCTAATGCATCTGTTTATTCAGAAGATTTCATTCCATCTTGTCTCCTCCAGCAGATTGTTCCTTCTAATATTCCTCCCTTTCATTTATTTGCAACCTCTTCATCTTTACTGGCTCATTTTCTACTGCCTACAAACATGTCTATATCTCTTTTATACTGAACAACTCATTTGATCCTTCTATTCATGCTGTCATCCTACTTCTCTTCTGTCCTTTGTAGCTGAACTCAAAAAGGCTATCCTACAATGTGTTACCATTTTCACTCCTCTCACTCTTCTCAGTCCCTCACAGTCTGGCTTCTGAGCTTATCTATCATTCCACCAAAACTGTTCTCTCCAAAGTTTTTAGCGATCTCTTAGTTGCCAAATCCAATGATCTTTTCTCAGTCCTCATTCTTTTTTATAAAAACCTTACCTTCCCGTCTTGGTGTCAATACTGTGTATTGGCTCCAAGGAAGAAGAGTGGTAAGAGCTAGACAATAGGGGTCAAGCGACTTACCCAGGGTCACACAGCTGGGAAGTGTCTGAGGCTAGATTTGAACCTAGGACCTCCCATCTCTAGGGCTAGCTCTCAATCCACTGAGCTACCCAGCTGCCCCAGTCCTCATTCTTTCAGAACCCTCTGTAGCCTTTGACACTATTGATCACTGTCTCCTTCTTAATACACTCCTCTCTAGATTCTTGTGATACCCCACTCCTAACTATCTGATCACACCTCCCCTATCTCCTTTGCTAGTTCCTCCTGTACATCATAACTTCTAACAGTAGGTGTCCTTCAGGGTTCTCTCCTAGAACCTCTTCTCTTCTCCCTCTATACTACTTCACTTGAAGATCTCATCAGCTCCCATCAGTAGTTATCATCGCCATGCTAATGATTCACAAATCTACCTGTTTTGATCCAAGCTCTCTGCAGACATCCAACCTCACACTTCCAGCTGGCTTTCAGACATTTCATACTTGATTTCCAGAAGACATTTTATATTGAATGTGTCCCAAACAAAGCTTTTTATCTTCCCTATTGCTGTAGAAGGCAACCATTCTCCCAGGCTAGCAACCTAGGAATCATCCCAGATTCCTTACTATCTTTCATCTCCTATATTCAAGCTGTTTGCAAAGTTACAATTTCACCTTTGTAATATCTTTCAAATACACCCCTTTCTGTCTTTTAACATTGCCATCACTCTAGTGAAAGACTATCTCACTTCATGCTTAGACTATTGCAACAGGCTGCTGGTGGGTCTGCCTGCTTTGAGTCTCTCCTTTGTCCAATCCATTCTCCATTCAGCCACTAAAATTATTTTCCTAAAGCATAAGTCTAATCATGTTACCTCATTACTCAGTAAACTCCAGTGACTTTCTATTGACTCCAGGAATGAATGCAAAATGCACTGTTTGGCATTCAAAGCCCTTCATAATCTAGCATCTTCTGGTCTCTCCACTCTTCTTACACCTTATATCCTAGCATGTACTACTCTTGGATCCAATGATACTGGTCTTCTGGTGGTTCCATAAACAAGATACTCCGTCTCTTAATTCTAGGCATTCTCTCTGGCTGTTTCACTTACATGAAATCTTTCTTTCCTCCATTGCTTTTCTTCCTCCATGGCTTCCTTTAAGTCCCAACTAAAACCCCCAACTATTTTTCATTCTAATTCCTTCCCTCTTTTAATTATTTCCCACTTATCCTCTATATAGCTTGCTCTGCATATATTTGTTTTTATGTTGTCTCCCCCAATAGATTGTAAGCTCCTTGAGGACAGGGACAGTCTTTTACATCTTTTTGTGTCCTCAGTGCATAACACAATCCTTGGCATAGAGTAGAGGCATTTAATAAATGGTTATTGAATTAACTTTGAAAATGCTGCAGCATAATGTAAATAACACATTTGGAATTCAAGAAGACCTAGGTTTGAATCCTAGTTCTATCACTTACTAGTGTGTCTTTAGCTAACTCACTTAACATATCTAGGCCTTAGTTTCCTTATCTGTAAAATGAAGAGTTCACCCAAGTGAATTGCTAAGTTCCCTTTCAGCTTTAAATCTCTGTTCCAAAAGAGCCAGTGCTGGGACAAGTAACCTTAGGAACAGAAGCAGAAACATCTTGTGCTGAGATTCTCCTGCCCTCCATGCAGCCTTTTCTAACTAGTCTAGTCCATTAGGATCTGGTACTCCTATTCATATCTTATATGTACTTTTTATTTAGCATTTGTAGCATGAGATGTGGAAATCATGTGGCATCGTGACTTTAGCACAGGACTTAAAGTTTGGAGGACTTGGGTTAAAAGTATGACTCAGATACTTACCAATTGTACATACCTTGTTAAGTACTTAACTTCTCAGCATTAATTTTCTCAAATGTGAAATTAAAATAATAATGGCACCTAACTCACAGGATTATTGTGAGAAGAAGTAGTCCTATTGTCCTAAATAGGGAATTTAGTAAGGGAGAAGGGAGACATAAATCCATGAAAGCATCTGAGGAGATGCTGAGAGAAAAGAAGAAAGCAATTTTTACAGGTACAAGGAAAGGGGATTGCCTATTCTAAGAATCAGTTTAGTCAACAAGCATTTATTATGCACTTATTATGTGCCAGGCACTGTGCTAAGCACTGGGAATAAAATGGAAGTAGAAAGGCAGTTCCTATCCTCAAGGAACTTACACTCTAATGGGGAACATAAAATGATGTGAAAAGCAGGAGGGAGGAGACAAAGATGTCCTGGAGAAGAATAAGGATGGATTGCCTGAGCGTCGTCCTTAAATGGAGGTTATGGGAGGAACCATCCAATATAAATGGAGAGGCCACAGGGTCAGAGGGTACTTCCAATGTATAAATTCCAGGGTTGGAGTGAGACTTCAACATGAAGAGCTGAGGCAGAGTACAGCCTAGAGAAGAATAATCACACAACTTTTAGATCAGTTACAGGTATCAATTTAATTCGATGCTACCATGATCTTGTTCCAAAACGTCAGTGACTATGCTCCAGGAAGAAGTGAGAGAGACAGAGAAAGAAAGACACACAGGTTTTCATTGTTATTGAAACCAAAGGAGACTTCTAAAAAGGTAAGTGACTTTAAGTACACCTCCCTTTCACTGCTGCACATCCAGAAATATGCCAAATAAATTTTAAAAGAAAAGGGAATAAATGAAATAAATTGTCATGGGGAATCTCACAGAAAAAAAATAAATGAATAACTTTGAGTATATCAAATTAAAAAGGTTTTGTACAAACAAAACCAATGCAACCAAATATGAAGGATGGGAGCCTAGCAGTACCAGCTTAAATTGGACTATAAAACAGTGGTCATCAAAACAGTATAGTACTGGCTAAGAGACAGAAGAGTGGATCAATGGAATAGACTAGAGGTAAATGACCTCAGCAAGCTAGTGTTCAATAAACCCAAAGATCCCAGCTTTGGGGGTAAGAACTCACTATTTGACAAAAACTGTTGGAAAAAATAGGTTTAGATCAACATCTTATACTCTATTCCAAGATAAATTCAAAATGAGTAAATGACTTAAATATAAAGTGAAATCATAAATAAATTAGGTGAACATAGAATAGTATACCTGTCAAATCTGGAAAGGAATTTAAAAACAAACAAAAGATATAGAACATTACAAAATGTAAAATGAATTACTTTGAGTATATCGAATTAAAAAGGTTTTATACAAACAAAACCAATGCAACCAAAATTAGAAGGAAAGCAACAAACTGGGAAAATATTTTATAACAAAACTCTCTAACAAAGGTTTAATTTCCCAAATATATAAGGAACTAAATCAAATTTACAAAAAAAAAATTTAAGCCATTCCCCAATTAACAAATGGTCAAGGGACATGAATAGGCAGTTTTCACATGAAGACATCAAAACTATGGATAATCACATGAAAAAGTGTTCTAAATCACTTCTGATTAGAGAAATGCATATAAAAAAATCTGAAGTACCACCTTACATCTAGCAGACTGGCCAATATGGCATCAAAAGAAAGTGATAAGTAGGGGATGTGGCAAAAATGGGATACTAATACACTGTTGGTGGAGTTGTGAATTGGTCCAACCATTCTGGAGGGAAATTTAGAATTATGTCCAAAGAGCTTTAAAAGAATGCCTGCCCTTTAATCCAGCCATACCACTGCTGGGTTTGTACCCCAAAGAGGTAATGAGGAAAAATACTTGTACAAAAATATTTATACCCATGCTTTTTGTGGTGGCAAAAAATTGGAAAAATGAAGGGGTGTGCATCGACTGCGGAATGGCTGAACAAATTGTAGTTTCTCATGTTGATGGAATATGGTTGTTCTGAAAGGAATAATGAACTGTGTGATTTCTGTGTGAATTGGAAAGACCTCCAGGAACTGATAAAGCAGAGTGAAAGAAGCAAAACCAGAAGAATCTTGTACACAGACACTGATAAAATGGGACAAAATTGAATGTAATAGACTTTTCTATTAGTAGCAATGCAATGATCCAGGACAATTCTGAGGAACTTATGAGAAAGAAAGCTATCCGTATCCAGAGAAAGAACTGTGGGAACAGAAACACAGAAGAAAAACATATAATCAATCACATAATTCGATGGGGATATGATTAGGGGTTTGATGTTAAAAGATATGAATAACATGGAAATGGGTTTTGAACAATGATACATGTGTAACCCAGTGAAATTGCTTTTTGGCTCCAGGAGGCATGTGGGGGGGAGGAAGAGGGGTGGAAAAAAATAATGAATCATTTAATCATGGGAAAATATTCTAAATAAAGAAAAGAATAATATTGTAATAGCAACTAGACTCTCAGAAATGGCAACTAAAATACCAAAGTAGGAGTTGAGAACATTACTATAACAAGTAAGAGGAGGATATAAGGAGGTAAATTAGAGCTCTTAAAGAAGTTTGAAAAAAATAAGAACCTGTGATTTATATCAAATAGTGGCTAATCTTAATAAAATAACAGGAAAAATGAAAACATGCACCTAAGTATTAGTAATTATTATAGCATACACAAAAGATGGCTGTAAACTAAATCAGTGGACCTTGAAGGCAAAGTTTTTTAAGGGAGTCTTGGAATCATCATTCTGCTAGACAAATCATGACTAGACAATGAGACAGAAAATTATGCTGCATATAGGCTAAAAATCCACAGGATATTGTCAGAAATGAAGCCTAAATTTAATTCATACATAAATGTGTCTGTTTTTTCTGTATGCTTCTAGAGAGGGAAAATTAACATATTACAAAGTGTCCATTTTAATCATGTAGGACTAATTATCACTATGTAAGAAAGAAAAAAAAACTAAAATATTATATCCAGAAAAGCAAAGAAAAATGACCTGCACCAAAAAGATAACACACCCAGCTTATTCTAAATGAAAGAAAATTTATTACTAATTTTCAAAATAAGAGTGAAAAAGTAATGTCAATGAAAAACAAACTCAGCAAAGAGACTTTTTTTTTTCAGTCCATGTAGCATGAATATATTGGGTGATGACTTTGCAAGCTAAGTAATAGAGAGAAAAACATTGATCCTTAGAAAACCCATTTTATCCAAAAGTTACTGAAGGAACAAAAAGAGAATAGCTATTCAGGGAAGGGCAATCAGAGATACATATAATAGAATATAAAAGAGGGTAGAATGGAAATGAAAAAGAATTCATAGTTTGGGGAATGTCACAAATGAGGGCCAAAAAAATTGGGAATTAAAAGAGAATATTAGGGGACACTCATAAATCACTTTCTTTTCTGAACTAGAGAATGATAATTAAAAAATTGTAACAAACAAAAGAAGAATCAAGGATTCAGAGTTTGAACTGAGAAGCAGAGGAAAAGAGAATGAGATAAATCAAGGATCATATCCCTCCAAGTTTGAAGAATCTAGGATGAGCTTTTTAAAGACAAGAAACAGTACTAGGATCTGTGTCTATGTTTGCAGAGTAGCTGAGTTTTGTCTGTGATGAGGAAATAGAATAGGATGAAATTATTTGATGCAAAATAACCCACAAGCTTAATTAAAAAAAAAAACAGGTGCCATGAGCAGATTTGATGGAAAGAAAATCAAACAATTAAAGTCTTGAATGTTAATAGGCTAAATATGCCAGTAAGTAAAAAAAAAAAAACTTGCAGAAAGGATTAAAAAATAGTCTAAAATTTTGCCATACTGAAGACATGGTTAGAACATGAAGAAATAAAAAGAATTAAAATGAAAAGCTATAGTAAAATTTCATGCTTTAACTAAAACCTGTAACTATAACTATAAAACTATAGTAAAAACAAATTTCATTATTGGAGACATTCCAAAATAAAAAGTGTATTATTCTTGAAAGAATCATAGATATTAAAACAAGATAATTATTAAATATTTGTGATTTATTTAAGAGAGAGCTGAGTTGAAAATTATCTGGATATGAAAATAGTAACTACATGTGACTTCAACAAAAATTATAAATCTGAACAGCATTTTTTTAAAAATTAATAGAATTTTAGTTATCACTGAATGATAATTTTTAAAAGTATTCTGTTTTTCAGGATCATAGAGAAATGATTAATGTTCATTGTTCCCCTTTTTATTTAGTATATAGCGATTTAGTCTCTGGTTACTTCTATATCTTTTTTCATCAATATCTTATGATTATGATTGTTTTTAATTTTGATAAAATGATATTTTAATATTTCCATCTTTCTCGATTAATCTATAATATGTCATAGATCAATTTTCATAACATTTCTATTTGCCAGCAAACATATAGGGCAGAAAGGATAAGCCTGATTGGTTTATAAACTACTGAAGCCCCACTGTATTACACTGATTATGGATAGTTTAATATCATTCTCCTACTCCCCCACTTTCTCCCTTTGCCAGGTACCCAGCTCATTCCCTGTAGTCTCATCTTTGGTGGTAGGTGACCAGAATGTTCTAATAAAGGTGGGCTGAGAGTAGAGGAGATGCCTGGCTCTGATTCCTTCAGACCCTGGATGAGAGAGAGAACATAAAGTACCACCTCCTATGTGCTTGCTGAACCTGTTTAATGGCTAGTTATCCACCTTTTACCCAACTCTCATCTGTGGCTTCAAGAAACTGAAGCATGAATAGTAGCCACATCCCAGTAAACTATCTTGAAATATGTGCCAAAGCAAGTTGAAACTGAAGGACCACAAACCCACTGGTGAGTTATGGAGGTGTCTATCAGAAGCATATGAAGTATTTCCCCAGAAGAATGAGCAAATGAGAACAATTTTTCCCAATGGACACGAAGTTTGTTGAAGTAGATGCTATGGAACACATAGAATTTGGTCAGAAATGGAATAGACCAAGGTCATTCACTGCATCATTTTGTCTTGACACTGAACTTCAGTGACTCTGGAAGAGAGAGTGAGGCTGATGATTTTGTGCAACTCTATCTCACTTAAATCCAATTTGGGAGTAAGTCAAGTCATCACTTCCTGATGTCACAAGTTCTCTTAAAAAATAAAGGACAAAAATTTTCTCTAATAACTCTCCAGAGGAGACTCAAATCCATTGCTCCCATTTATCCAGAACCAATTTTATGCACTCTAAATTCCATCATGTCTGGCAACAAGCTGACTCCAGAATTAAATAGGAAAAGAAAATTGGGTTGTACCACATTTGAGAATACATGCAGCATTTTAATCATCTCCAACTTTTTGCTATCTCAAAAGTTCATCATTTTGGCATTAGTATTTTTATTTTTATATCACATTCATTTCTGAATATGTCAGTCTCCCTTCTCTATCCATCTAGCCTTCCCTTGTATCAAAGATTAAAGAAGAAAAAAGGTGGGAGAGTTAATAGTTTGGCAAAAAGCAGAAAGCACTTCAATTGCATCTGGCAATGTATGCAATATTTCACATCCACTTTCTTCTACCTCTGCAAGCAATTCAAGAAAGATAAATAATATCTTCCCTAGGAATTATCTTGGTCAAAATCATGAAGTTAAGATTGCTTTATTGTTTCTACATCTACTTTGTTGTAATTATGTGTATATTGTTTTCTTGGGTCTATTTACGACAGTGATATCAACTCATATAAATCTTCCCATTTTTATCACTTCTTAAAGAAGAAGAATATTTTACTATATTTATGTACCACCATTTGTTCAGCTTTTCTCCAATTGATACGGCTAAGTGGCACAGTAGATAGAATGCTGAATCTGCATTCAGGAACACGAATTTAAATCCTTCCTCAGAAACCTACTAGCTATGTGATTCTGGACAAGTCACTCAACCTCAGTTTTCTCATTTGTAAAATGGGAATTAATAATAGACTTCACCCTTCCATTTTGCAGAGAGAATCATAAGATAACAATGTATCTAGCACTTTGCAAAACTTAAATGTTTAAGCTAAAATGTTAACTATATATAATTATAGACATCTACTTTCTTTCCATTTCTCAAAAGCCCACCTTTTAACAGCAATATTCTCTGAATTAGGCCATTCAGTTATGAGTCATGGAAGACCAAAATCTCAGAAGATTCACAATTTCAGGTCACTCAAAAGTTAGTGGAAAGATGCTTGATAGATGTGAGTAGATAAGAATATATAACCAAAAGTGACTTATGTGTGAAAAGTCATCCCCATGGACCTTTATGACTAGGAAAGGATGCATGAAATAATAGATGGATAGCTCAGGAGGTACATCAATACCCGTGAAATATTATGACAACTAGTGTAAGAACTCTGGAGTTTGGGCCAGGGCCAATATTTTTAGAAAGATGTGGACAAATTTGTGACAGGATAAAAGCATGCAATGAATGAGTTGTGATTTACCTTGGATACTCATAATGATGAGATAATTTGCCATCTCCTTTGAGGAAGGGAATAAGCATTTATTGGGCACTTACTACATCCTAAGTGTTTTACAAACATTATCTTATTTGAAGAATTTAAGTATTTGTGGTTGGCCATACTTCTCAGATTTGGCAAAAGTCTAAATCTCAATAAAAGGACATTCTTCTGAGGCCTTTAAAGAGGAATATCCCTATTTGGAATGTCAATCAACGAACATTAAGTTCCTGCTAAGCAGTCAAGATACAAAAAGAAATGTTATAAATTATAAAAGATACAAAAAGAATGTTCCTGCTATTAACTAATGAGTCAAATGCCCTGAATTTAATATTTCCCAATCTATACCTGATAAGTCACTGAATTCAATTATTTCTTCCCTTAAATGTCTCTTGAATTTACCTTTTCCCCTATTTTTCAATACCTTAGCCCCTGTCTTTATTACCTCCCCCCACTGACATTTGGTATGGAAGTGCAAGGGAAGAATCATGAGAGCGTGAGGTAAAGTGTTCTTGCCTACCAAAACCTACTCATTATATGAGGCCAGCGTAGGTTCCTCTTCTTATGAGTCTACCCTAAACACCTTGGCCCATACTTGTTTCCCTTCTCTGATCATTTATGATCATTCAGTCAGTACTATATAATTCAACACTAAATTAAACATGGTCCTAAATCGTTATCTATTATTTCATGTATATATTTTGTTATTTCTCAACTAGGTTGTTAGCCTCTAAATAAAAAGGATTATGGCTGGTACTTTCTATATCCTCTAATATGTCCACCACATTGCTAAACAAAAACAGATTGGTTATCTAGAATAAAGGCTATTAATCTGACCCCTCTGGCAGGTTGATGAAGATTCTGGATCACTTCTTAGAATGTTGCCTACATTCATAATTGAAGGAAATTGTTAATTTCAATTAGAAATTAATAAAAAATAAGGATAGAATTTTTGTTCCTATTTTATTCATTGTCCCCTTGAAATGTATCAAAGGGAAGGATGGGTTCTGTGGCCCCCAGGTTAAGAACCTCTGATCTAGGAGGAAGGATATCCAAAAAGGATACTGTTGATTTTCATTATTCAATTTATATTGTTTATATTACAGTATCATCTGTCAGTTTGTGGTGTGAACAGTAACTACTATGTCCTGCATTCTTCCTGCTAAAAATCTCTGGGAGTCTTGAGAAGAAGGATATGGCTAGAAGCTATTGTCCTATTTCTTTATCATTGGCTTGTTTATAACCATTAACTCTATTCTGAATCTTTCAGTGTCAGAGTTCCCAACATATTCACTGACTGAATCTCAGTCTATTATCCTACCTCTCAATGACCAAAGAAAATGGAGACAGACAGAGATAGAAAAAACAGAGACAGACTTTGGAACATTAGCTATAAGAAATAATGTGAGTTTCAGGTTAAAAGGATATGACTGTGAGAATATATATATGTGTTCAATGAATTTAAAGATATATATAGATATAGATATAGATTGCTTTCACTTAAATATATAATAAAATCTTCTACCACGTCTAGAGATAATAGAAAGTAGAAGTGATCAAGTTTGGATTCCTTAGTTATCCTATCTGGTTCTGAGATTATATGAAAAATGGAGATAATAATAACTTCATAGAACTGATGTGAGATTAAAAGGAGAAAATGTATATGAAATGACAACTGTAAAGCATAGTCTTCAAATATATCACTCCCTAATCTATATGAGGTTTATAAGACAACTGAAAACCTGAAGCTAACCTCCCCTCTAAAGCCAGGCTTCTTAACATTAGGATTCGTGGACTTGATTTTTAAAATATATTTTCATAATTGTATTTTGATAGATTTTGTTTCCTATGTACCTTATTTTATATATTAAAAACTCTTCTAAGATGGGTCCTGGGTTTCATGAGATTCCCCAAAAATCCATGGTACTTTTTTTAAATATTAAGAACTACTCTGAAGGAACAATTTTTATTATTATTGTTTTTTCCTTCCCTGAAATCTCCAAGAATTTCAGTAAGGCATGGTGTAATCAAAAGATTAAGTTGTTTGAAGTTCAAGGATGTAGGTTCAAATCTCTGCTCTGCAACTTACCTGTTAGCTCTAGACCAAATCATTTAAAATCATTGTCCTCAGTTTTATTATCTCTAAAATTTGAGGTTGAACCAGATGTCTTCTAAGGTCCTTCCAGCTCTAAATCCCTTGATCCTATAAAACAACTTCATTTTCATCATTATCTATGTTTCATTCACATGAAACAATAATTCAGTTCAATTTAACAAGTATTTATTAAATGTCTGCTATATGCTAAGAACTGAGAATACCAAGTGCTAAAATAAATAGTCTTTCAGGAAGCTTAGCATTTATTTGGAAATTTATCTATATCATTATATTTTATATGTATGTATATAAAATATGTATATGTGTATGGGCACATAAATATGTATGTATATGTATATGTGTGTAATTCCTTAGTGAGAAGAAATGGGGTCCATTTTCAATAAACTTTTCATAGAGCCTAATATATACAACTTTGAACACATAGATTTCTAGCTATGTATTTGAGTGTCATTTTGCTTGGTGCCACTCAAACCCAGTAACTTTATATTGGCACTAAGGAGAATTCTCATTTTGTTCTAACAGCTCATTTAGGACATTCTTCCTTTCTATTTTAATCTATTTCTGGACTCTATAAAAGAATTAGAAGATATTTTATAGCCTTGCCTTATCATTCCTATTGCCTCCATCATGGTTCAGATCCTCACTACTTTTATTTGAATTAATGAAATACTCTAATAACTAACCTCCCTTCCTCTAGTCTCTCCCTGCTCCAAAACAGCTTACACACTGCTATTGCATGGATCCTCCTCTCACACAAAGCTGGTCATGTTGCTACTTCACTCAAAATTCTTTGCTGCTTTCCTGTTGCCTAAGAAATCCAGAATTTTTTTTCTGTCTTTTAAGGCATTCCAGAATTTGACTCCCAAATACCTGCCTTCTCAAGTTCTATCTCACATACTCTATATTACTGCCAAACTGTGCTAATAGTCTCTCTAGCACATCTTATTCTTTCCTGCCTCAGTTCATTCTATCACCTATATTTTGAATGCCTTCTTATGAACTTCCTTCTCTACCTGTTGACATCCTACCCAACCTTCAGGGCCCAAGTTAATATGTTCCTCCTTAGTGATTACTCACCACCATCACTGGAAGTAATTCCTATTTCCTCTTATTTTGTAGTACTTTTAAAGCATTTACAGCCACAAAGTCATTTCATATGAGTTCCTGATATGAATTCATAGTACTTTTTAAAGCAGTTGGAGCTGGAAAGTCATTTCATATGAGTTACAGTTGAATACACTGAGACCCTAAGAGGGGAAGTGATTTTTGTAATCAAGAGATAAATAAATAAGAATTAGTCAAGTAATAAATAATTGTTTAATGAATGGATCCTTTATTGACTGACTGACTGGATGAATGGCATGCCCAAATTGTCATTTAGTCAGTCAATCATCTAGCATTTATTAAGAGCCTATAGATGCCAGGCACTTACCAGATACTTCTCATGCAATTAAAATTTTCAGGCAAGTGATATACAAAATGCATTAGAGTGAGATTCCATTGCATTACTGAAAACCATTATAATATACGGAGGATTCATTACCTCCTCCTGAGTTCAGTCATTAAAATGATTTGGCTAAAGTCACATGTTATGGTTCAAGCTCATGTCAAGTGTTACAAAATCCACGGCCACATCCCTTTGCACAAAAATACATGAAAATGCCTCTGCCAATCTGCTCCTGCCCACACAGCGTATGGTTTTCCAGCCCCCACACTGGCTCCTTTTCACAGAGAGTTTCATCTCTAGATTCTGGAGAATGTCAAAAATAATTTATTTTAAGATGTCTGTTAGCATGATAAAATATTTTATTTTTGTTGCTGCTGGCTGTGACATAATGAACTGTGGTTACTAGGGATGGGGGTGGGATAAGAAACTTACTAACATGGCATTTAGGCTTCATATTTGGCAAATAAACTAGGACTGTGTAGGAGCTAGCCCAAGTCCTGCCAGCTAGATTGCAGAAGCCTACGATGAGGATAAGGTTAGGAGTGGAGCCGTGTCTCAAAGTATTGTTCATAACAAAGGCAGGAAAGAATGGAAATTTTTCAGGAATGGAATATGGTCAGGAGCTGAGTTCTAAATGGTACAATAGGAGCATTCTGATAGAAATTTAAAGGAGAGTGACTGATTATTAAGGTCTGACATAGTCAAAAGAATCCCACCGACGACATGGACTTTACTGGATCTGTGAAGGGAGGGATGACATATAGCAGAATCAGCACTGAATCTAGAGTCAGAAGATTTGGTTTTAATTCTCATCTTTGTCTTTTATTGTACAATCTTGTATAAGTCACCATTGGCAAATATGTAAAATGGAATATTTGAACAACATAGATGATTTCCAAGGGTCCTCCTGGCTCCATGTCCTTTAATGCTGTAAGACAGTAAGAGAAAGTGGTGAAAAAAATCTCTGGGACCTAAAAATGAATGTGAGCAGAATTCAGTAGAAGTCATCACTATGGCAAGGAGTGATTTTGTCCATTTGGGGCAGTTCAGATCTACGTCAAGGTTTCCTTTCCACATTCAGTTCATATTCAGACTGTACTAATAAAAAATGCCAAATGAACAGACTCGGAAAATTCTGCTACTTCAACTGAAACACAATGACAAGGACACTTCATAAATCAAAGATAATAATGATGATAAGAAATGACACAAATGGAAAAGAAACTTTAAAGCACCAACTATATTGACATTTTCCCTCAAGCACCTTTAAATAGAGAGCCACGTGTTTGTTATTTAGCATTTACATAACACTTTTATATGTGCCATATGTTTCTCAATAATATTTAGGACTTATTCTCCACAACAGCTTTGGAGATAAAGTAATAAAAATTATCTTCATTTCATCAAGGAGGAGAGGGAGACAGAGACCATACCCTCGCAACATGGAGACAACTTGTAAAGCAGAACTTTTCAACAAGTCTGATGATAGATGGTACATATAATCAGGTCATTTATAAAAATTGAAAAAATGAAAAAATATAAAAATATTAGGCTGACTAAAATAAAAAGAGGCTTTTTTAAGAATCATGCTCAGAAAAACCAGTCAGTTTACCTAAGGGGATAATAGTTCAGCAAGTATTAGGATTTGTAGTGAGTGAGTTTTACCTAGAATGAATTATGTGATCATGTAAAGTGCCAGTAATTAATTTAATTAATTTTAGGTGACATCCTTAATGACATTATGACAAGTAGTTCTTTTTTCCCATAACAACCAGTATTTATATGGGACTCTGATGTTTTAAAAATACTCTACAAATGTTATTTCATTGTGTCTTCACAACAACCCTGGGAAATAGAAACTACTGTTATTGTTATTTTACACATGAGGAAACAAGCATACAGAGCTGAAGTGACTTTCCTGTGGTCATACAACAGTAAATGTCTGAAGCTGGGCTCAATTTCAGGTTTTTCTGACTCCAGGTTCAGCGTTTTATCCATTGAACTCCCTTTGTATCATGACTAAATATTAATCATTATGAAATAATTCTGCTTAGCAGTAAGGCCTGATGGATAGGTGTTATACTTGGGGTGAAGAATACCTGGATTTGGGCACAGATAGATGGCTCACTGGGTAGAGAGTCAGGCCTGGAGAATCAAGGCCTTGAGTTCAAATCTGGCCTCAGACCTTAGGAAAGTCACTTAATTCCAATTGTGTAGCCCTTACCACTCTTCTGACTTGGAACTGATTCTTAATATTGATTCTAAGGCAAAAAATAAGATGGTTGTTTTTTACAACAAAGTCCTAGATTTAAATTTTATCTCCAATACTTGCTAATTGTGTAACCCAAAGTAAGTTTCTTTACATTTTTAAGCTTCTGTTTTCTAAAAAATGAGAATTATAATGCCTGTTACATCTGACTCACAGAATTGTTTTGAAGCTCAAACAAAGTAATAAGGGTAAATTTTTTCTCAGAATTAAAAATGCTTACATAAAGCTAATTTTATGAGCATTTTTAAAAAATCTGAACCTGTAATTTCATCAGTATCAGGAACACATGTTTAGAAATTCTCTCCATTCATGCAGATAATAGTCTGAGCTCCTGGAGAACAGGAACTACTTTTTATCTTCCATTGTATGCCCAGCACTTATCCTGGTGCTTGGCACATATTAGGCACTTAATAAGTGCGAGTTGGCAGCTAATCAGAAGACACTTAGAAATCAACTAGCCTAACTCCCACATTTTATAGATAAAGAAACTGATGTCCAGAGAGATTTATTTACTTGTTCATTAAAATTACTTTATTACTTCCATTTTCCACATCTACATTATGCAGATCCAAAATTACACATTTTCAATCAACAGAAGTTTCAAGAAGAGAAGAGTGTTAATATAATTACAGCCTTGAGACTCTCATTTAAGATTTTAATTACTTGCTTACCATTTTAATTTCATGGTTATTTTTTTAAGAGAGAAGGAAGTGGAAGGGGAGTGGAGAAATGAACAAAAGGGTCAGAGGATGTAGAAATTTTCATTTCAGCTATTTTCCAATCCCATCTATAAGTTTTCCTGAATTATTGAATTTTTATTAAGTTTTCTTTACATAAGGTCAAAAACTTGTCTCTGCAATGTCCTGGATTTCCCTTCTGGAGCCAAGAGTTTCCAAGTGAAACTCTTTAAATACCTGTAGGCAGTTATAATGCTCCTACTTAAGTCTTCCCTTCTCTAAAGCTAAACTCCAAATCCTTTAATAAAACTATATAGAATGGTATGCAGACCCATCATTCTCCTGATTATTCTTCTCTGTACACTCCAAGCTGCTTAACAGAACTGGAAGAAATTACACTACTGCTCTTTGAGTCCACTACAAATTTTTTATCTCATCTTAACTGGGAGTACACTCCATCAAAGCATTCTTCTACTCCCTAATCAATTAACTATTCCATAGCAGCTATTGATTGGTGTTGTACTATTAGTCTTCTTGTGTGTCTCAAACTAGCCTCTCAACTGAAGAATTTTACCTCAGATTCTACCAAAAAATATTGTAGTAATTTACTGTGGATTATTTTCTTCTTTCCCTCATCATCTCACATCACTCAGTTTCCCTGCTATCTCTGTTTTCACTCCAGTTACTGGAAGTGATCCTTCTTGCCAAGGCCAGTCCCTCTACACACAGTCTTACTCCTATCCCCTCTTATGTTCTTCAGAAGACTGCACCCACCATCATCTCCCCACTCTCTCTTCTTTAAATTCTCCCTCTCTACTAACTCCTTCATTACTACCTACCCATATTTCTCTTCTTTAAAAAAAACCCTTACTTGATCTTCCTATAAGGAATCATCCTATAGCTCTTCTCCATTCCTTTATTAAACTCCTTCACAATTCTGTCTACACTAGATTTTTCCTTTCTTTCCTCTTACTCTCTTCATAGCCCTCTACTATCTGGATTCTAGCAGGAACTATTCTTTCCAAAGTTACCATCAAGCTCTTTTAATTCCCATCTCTATTGTCTTTTCCTTGTTAACCTCTCTGCAGCACTGACACAATGACTCTTTCTCTTCCTGGATATTTTCTCCATTGTAGGTTTTCATGATACTGATCTCTCCTATATTTTCCCCTACATATCTCAATTGGCCTCATGCTCCTCTGTTGCTTCTTCATCCATGTCATGGCCACTAACTGTGGGTGTCCCCCTAGTTTCTGTCCTGAGCTCTTTTCTCTTCCTCTGATATGTTGCTCAGTGATCAGATCAACTCATGAAAATTCAGTTACCATCTCTATGAAGATAAATGCCAGATCTATATATCCAGCTTTACTCTCTTTCCTAAGCTACAGTCCTACATTACCAATTGTCTTTTTGATGTCTTCTCTTGTAAACTTCTCAAACTCAACATGTCCAAAATGTATTCTCTTTCTTCACTCCCCCAAACTTCTCTATGGATCATCCCTATAACTTCTTTATGGCACTACTGTCTCCCAGTCACCCAAAATATCAACCTCAATGTCATCCTTGATTCCTTACTCTCACTCACCAGATATCCAATTCATTTCCAATCTAGTTGTTTTTAACCTTACAGCATCTTCCCTTCTTTCCACTGACAAAGGCTGATCCACTGAATAACTAATCACCTTATTGCTGCACTGTTACAAAAGCTGTCTAACTGATCTCCCTTCTTCAGCTCTCCCTAATCCAATTCATTCTAGACTCAACTACCAAAATTTTTTTTCTAAAGCCCAGGTTTGATCATATTACCTCTCTTCTCAATAAAACCTAGTGGCTCCAGAGTCAAGAATAAATTCCTCACTGTGGTTTTTAAATAATTACTAATATTAATTTTATATAATAATGTCTTATTATTATATAAAATTAATATTAAATAATTAATAAGCAGAATCCTTCTAACCTATCCAGGCTTTTTCCCTTTGTTCCCTTCCACACACTCTACAATACAGCTATAATACTCTCTCTTCATTTACCTTCTTCCTAACCTGAATATATCTTGTATGTATCTAGTTATATACATGTTATCTTCCCCTTTTTAATGTGAGCTCCTTTAGGACAAGGACCATGGAGTTTTTTGTCTTTATTTCTATCCCTAGTCCTTAACACAATGCCTGACATTAACAAATCAGCTCCTTCTTTCAATCTGCTTTGCTCTGGAGAAGCTTACATTATGCCTTTAAGTATTAGTTTTGCATTCCTCTCTCAAGAAAAAAACATAAAATCCAAAGCACTTCCAATTAGCTCTGAAGGTCATTTATTTTTACTCTCCTTCTCTAGCATCCTTTCTTTTTGTTACACATGAGGAAACTTTTTGTGCCAAGGACTTTGTAAAGAAAGCTTTCAGAAATATATAAAATATGTGTGACTATCATACTTCAATTAGAAGAAGGTTATTCTGGCAACAAACAGATCAGTTTCTCCAGAAAGGTTCTATGATATTTAAGCTCCTATAAAAGTTACTTTACACACATAGAAATTATTAAAACCTATCTTTAACCCTAAAATTCCTCCAAATTGTGCTTCATGGGACCCTGGCATTTGACTGGACATGAACTGATGTTCTTTGGAAGAATTCCAATACCAGCAATATTTTACCCTCTGAAGTTTGTAATATGATGCTATATATTATGAAAATACTTATTACAGCTAACATTTTCCAGAGGAAAACTGATTTATTCCCTCTTATTGGTATAAAATGCACTTGACCTTTTCTATTCCAGGAAACTCTTCTGATGTTCTCAAATTGCCTCCAAGATTGATGGGGGCAGAGTTACCATATTAAAGATTGAGCTGTCTCTGTCTCAGAAAATCTTTGCCTTTACAGACTTGCAATATGTAAGATGGGAAGACTATCTTCCAGGACAATAT
Source organism: Monodelphis domestica (assembly GCF_027887165.1). NCBI lineage: Eukaryota > Metazoa > Chordata > Mammalia > Didelphimorphia > Didelphidae > Monodelphis > Monodelphis domestica. The sequence continues at coordinate 615,819,995 of NC_077227.1, forward strand.
TAAATAGTCACAACATAGAAGTTTCCATGGGAACAGGAAATATATATATATATATATATATATACATATATGCACATACATAAGTTATTCTCTTGGTAATCTTCTCAGAGATCCATGCCCCAGAGGAGGCACAAAATGGCATCCCTACCTTTTAGAAGTCTCTCAGGGATCCCAAATAATAACTTCTTATAATCCCAGTAACTCACCAGAATCTGAATTGCTTTCTGAAGACAATCAAAATTACTCTGAACCTATACAATAATGCCCAGGGTCTATAAACCAAAGGGCTAAATCAATACATTTTTTCTCCCATAAATCCACATCAGCATGATATTCCCATACTTCCATAAAGTTAGGTAGTACTTTTCCTTACAAGGGTTAATATGGAGAAGCTCAAGGGTCTACCTTCCTGCTTGACACTGTCCATGGTGCTGACACAGGCTTAGTCTATACATCAGACTATAAGTAAACATTTATGAATTGTATCGTGTATTTGAAGGTCTAGTCTGTTTTATCAATTTGGAAAATGCAGTCCAAAAGGAACTTCTCCCATACAGGAAACTGGAGCATGAAGATTTTTTTTGTTCCATGCAGAATTTAAGGCTTTGCATTGGTATCTGATACCCTTTGGACCTATAAAACCACCTAGCACAAGAGGTCCAATACTTCCAGAAAGACTTAATGTTTTATCCACTGTCCTTTGAGTATTTTCCAGATATCAGTGACCATCACAAGCATCAACTCTGTGGGAGAAAGATAGATAAGACTCAACTATGACAGAACCAGAACACCTTCTATGTATACCCACTCTGCACTCTAATAGGCTATATCCTTATAAACCAAGTAAACCTACTCTATAATCCCCTTTCTTGTACTAGGTTAATCATAAGTTACATTTGGATGCTTCAGTTTGGAAAGTTTTCATAAACTTCCTAGCACAAAACCACAAAGGAATTATGGACCATTTTGTTTTTCTTTGTGTCATGGTTTCCCATGGCCAAAAACTTATCACTGAGAGGCAAATCTCTTAATGATGAGACTCTCTTTGTTAAACTTTGCTATTACTTGGAAGATTTTCTCTGTGGCCAAAGTCATATCCAAAGCCTTTATACACTATCCTTGATTCTCCAATCCTTTGCCTTTATATCCATCACTGATCATGTGTGGCCAAATCCTAGACCTATATCATAATAACTACCCACCTGCTTTGCTACTACTTAAAGGCTCCTGAACAGAGCTATCAGAAATCATAAACTCCAGAGTCAAAAATAAAGTCTTATGTCACTTAAAACTCTGTAACTTTAAACCTTCTTATTTTTCCAGTCTTCAACTTTGTTCCCCATAAAACATTCTATAATCCAGCTATATTACAATACTTGATGTTCACATATAAATAACATTCCATCCTCTATCTCCATGCATTTGCACTGGCTGACCCTCATGCCAGGGATGCTCTTTCCTCTCACATCTGACTCTTAATTTTCCTGGTTTCCTTCAAAACTCATCTCAAATCTCACTTTCTCTTTAAGACCTTTCTTAGTCTCCCTAGGGCTGCTACTAGTGTCTTACCAGTTGAGATTACTTTCGCATATTCAATATAGATAAAAATCTACTATGCAGGGGTGTGCTAATAAATGTTTAACAAATTCTGAAAGAGAAAGTGTACATAATACACTTCTAAGTTTAATCTGCATTATTAATATTTTCTCCATCACTTTTTAAGCCTAGCCAATCAACAAAACAATTTAAAAAGCCCTAAATTATTTTTTTACCATTTTCCAAAATATAATTCCTTATATTGAAATTTTTACAATTGGTTTTATTTAGCCCTGTAGGAGCTGACTCCCACTATGTAGGTATTTATTTACTAGTTGTCGCCCTGGTTAGAATGTGATATCCCTAAAGCTAAGAAGGCTTTTTATTTTTCTATCTACAGTTCTTAGCACAGCACCTGACTCATGTTAAGTACTTAATAAATGATTGTGCTGTGGAACTCCTGTAGATTCCTTAACATTGTGTATAGCAGTGTAACACTTGAGCTATCTGTCGGTTACTCTCACTCTTGTTCTAATCATATATTTTCTAAATTTCTTTTATTTTTTTTCTTGAACACAAGTAATCATTGGTAATATACTATATCCCTGTAGTGTCATCTAGGTCACCAATTAGTTTTATTCTTCAGAGATTATGTTGTTTCATGATTGATAGCCAGATAACAGCACTGAAAGAATACCAGTGTTAAAGAAATATGTCTCTGTGTCATGGGGCAACTTGAGTCTTTGAAAAACAGTTTCCAAAATGCAATCCAGACTGCTCTCTTCCTCTTATTCAGCTGTGGACTTGGGTAATCATTCACCTACAGTTCAAGAGTTGATGGGCTAACCCAATGGGCTACTCATTCAATTTCATGTCCTTGTATGAGAAATGGGCATTTTTCCTGTGTTTGGGTTTTCCTAGTTTAATTGTTAGGTCACTGTATTTTGAGTATCCTTCTTTCTTATTGAAGAAATTCTATAGTATTCCTATTTTTCTTTTTTGAAATAACTTTTTGTTGGTATTATTTGTATTATTGCATCTGAATATCCCCCCCTGTAATCTCTTTTCTCACTCTTTCCCAGAAAGTCATTCCCAATTACAAAGATTACAAAGATATGGAAAAGGCAGTTTTCAGATGAAGAAATCAAGGTTATATGTTATGACATAAAAAGTTCTAAATTGCCCTTAGAGAAATGCAAAATAAAATATCCCTGAGCCACTACCTCATACCTATGAGATAGGCTAATATGACAGAAAAGGAAAATAATAAGTGCTTTAGGGGTTGTGGCAAAATTGAGACACTAATGCATTGCTGATGGAGGTATGAACTGATCCAATCATTCTGGAGAACAATTTATAACTATGCCCAAAGAGCTTTATAACTGTGATCCTACTGATTTAGCAATAACACTACTATGTCTGAATCCCAAAGAGATTTTTAAAGGGGGGAAATAGTTGCACAAAAATATTTATAACATCTCTTCGTGGTGGCAAAAAATTGAAAACTGAATAGATGTCTGTGAACTGAGGAATAAGCAGAACATGTTGTAGTATATTATTGTAATGGAATACAACTGTGCTATAAGAAATTATGTGAAGGATGATTTAAGAAAGGCCTGGGAAGACCCACATGAACTTATGCAAAGTGAAGTGAGCAGACTAGGAGAACATTATACACAATAACAGCAATATTATATGATCAACATTTATGAATGATTTAGCTACTCCTAGCAATACAGTGATCCAAGAAAATCCTCAAGAACATATGATGAAAAATGCCATCTGCCCCTAGAGGAAAAACTAGTGGAGTGTCAATGCAGACTAAGATACTATCTTTCTCTTTAGTTCTTCACTTTTCTTTCATTTGTTCAAGTTCTCTTTTTCAAAGTGACTAATATTAAAAGATGTTTTATACTATTACACATGTAAAATCTATTCTAGATTGCTTGCAGTCTCAGGGAAGGGGAAGAGGAGGTAAGGAAGGTAAGAATTTGGCTCAAACTTAAAGAAAATGAAGGTTAAAAATGTTTTTTATATGAGTTAAAATTAAAATATTAGAAAAATTTAAAGTGGAAGAAGAGAAAAATCTAGAAAATCAATTAGTAAATTGAAAAAATTTGACACAGAGGGTTCCACATTTATGGACCTCTCAATCTTTGCTAAGGATTAAGGGAAGATATTTTTTCACAGTTCTTTGGGGCCTTATTTGTTCTTTGGAATTTTGTAACATTTATTTTCAATGGATTTTTTGGGGGTTGTCTTTCATCTTCATCATCATAGTCATGAATGTTATTGTTTTCTTGACTCAGCTTACTTCACCCTGCAGTTTATAGAAGTCTATTGTTCAGGATCCATTATATTTTTAATTTCTTATTGCATCATATTCCTTTAAATCCATGTAATACAATTTCTGTAATCATTTCCCAACTGGTAAGTGCCTATTGCTAATTATTTGCTACTACAAAAAATAATGTTATAAATTGTTTAGGGTCTATGAAACTTTAATTTTTATGAATGACTTCCTTAAAATATATGTCTAGTAGTACAATCTCTGGCTCAAAAGGTATTGAAAATATTAGTCAATTTATTTGTACAATTCCAAGTTACTTTTCAAAACTGTTATACTAATTCATAATTTCATCAAAAATACACATACTGTCTTTGCATACATTTTCAACATCGACTTTTTCTGTCTTTTGTATTATGCTTTGGCAATTTGTAGGTTTTACGGTGAAACATAATGATTGTTTTGATTTGTATCTCTTGCTGTATACTCTGTACTGATTTAGAGCATTTTTTTCATATCGATGTCAATAGTTTGCAATTCTTCATTTGATAATTTGCAACTTGCTTATTGGGGAATGATTTTACCCCCTGTGTGTCTCTGTTAGTTGTCTATATATCTTAGATGCTGAATCCTTATAAGAGAAATTTGATACAAGATTTTTTCCATCCAACCATTTCCCTTCTTACCTTAGATGCATTAAAATCATTTATGCAGAATATTTTAAATTTCACATTATTCAAATTGTCTAATTTATTTTTAGTAATTGTTTTCAATTTTTTGTGTTTGGTTAAGAATACATCTCCTAAGGAGCAGTAAAGTGATTTGAGATCCAAGCCTAGAGATAGGAGATCCTGGGTTCAAATCTGGCCTCAGATACTTCCTAGCTGTGTGACCCTGGGCAAGTTACTTAACCGCCACTGCCTAGCCCTTACCACTCTTCTTCCATGGAATGAATATACAGTATTGATTCTAAGATGTAAGGTAAATAGTTTTTTTTTAAAAGAACACATCTCTTCCTCATAGATGTAAAAGATAGATACTTTGTCTTTCTCCTGAAATTTTATGGTATGAACTTTAATATTTAGGTCATATATATACTTTTATTCTTATGGAAGATGGTTTAAAGTGCTGGTCTAAACCTAATTTCTGCTAGACTTCCTTCCTGTTTTAAGGAGTTGTTCTCTAACTTATATTTTAGGATTAATTGAACACTGGGTTATTGTTTTATTTTTTCTGATACTTCCTTGTCAAGTCTACTCCATTGAGTTATTTTTCTATTTTTAAACAGTACCATATATGTGTGTGTGTGTACACTATCTGATCCTAGAGTATTTAGAAGCTCAATGTCTGTAGTGTAATATCATCATATGGGTTACAACATATTTGTCAAGAAATTTTTTAATTTGGACATATTTGCAGGACATATTCTGTGACAGTGAAGAACAACTTTGGTGGGTATGCCTTCCTTTTATATGCCTTTCTTCCTATTAATCAATGGTCTTCAAGAAAGATCCTTTATGTGGTTGTACCTATCAAGGAAAATTGCATGATATTAATAAAAGCATGAGTTATTTGGTTGAAGGAGAATCTTTAAGGTCCTATTTTGCCTTCCTAAATCCAATGTTCTTCAGATAAATAGCAAACAATGAAATCAAGCTCTTATCCTAAATTTCTGGTTGACTACAAGAAATTATTTTTAAAACCTTACTTGCTCCCCTTTCATATTCCCAAAAAGAATATTTTTGGCACATGAATAGACTATGCTTATAAAGATTTTATAGGGATAATAAATAAGTATAGTACATGGTACAGTAGGGAAGAGTACTAATTCTGGAATTAAAAGACTTGGAATTGAGCAACAAAGCAGCTCACTGGATATAGAATCAGGCCTGTGGCTGAGAAGTCCTGGGTTTAAGTCTGACCTCAGACACTTTCTAGCTGTGTGATGATCCTAGGCAAGTCAGTTAACCCCAATTGCCTAGCCCTTACCACTCTTCTGCCTTGGAACCAATGCACAGTATTGATTTTAAACAGAAGCTAAGGATTTAAAAAGAATATGTTTAATATCAAGGGCAGGTTTCTTCTATTTTTAATTGGTTTGGCTCAGCTGCTTTCATTTTCTCATAGGTCATTTCTTCATAACATTTTCATCAGTTAAAAATTATAAAAATAGACCACTTGGAAACATTAGTGTATCTGTTCCCATTTTGCCTTTTTTGCTCTTCCCAATTTCATCTATAAAAGCTCTTGAGACAAACAACTTAGTTGGGCCTCCTACCAGACTTTCTGCTTATGTGTTCCTGAACTCACATTATTATTTATTATTATGTGAGGTGATACTTTTCATAATCTTCTGTCATCATCTTCTCATGTCTTTCAAATTAATTTAAACACTTTTTAAGATGTATAATTATTATATATTTATTATTATATTCATTACATATTCATCATATATAAATAAGCAAATATAAAAATAGATACATCATATAATATAAACATAATTGTTAATAATTAATAGATTACTATTATTGTTAAATTACATATTTAATAATTTATAAATTATTTTGACCTTTCTCTACTTTGAAGGGGGAGCAAGCTTTCCCTTCTAAAGTGATACTGGACTCTTTTGGTCTCCTCATTTTAATGATTATAATATTTCTTCTGTGTGTAGCACATAATTACAATAAAAAACAATATCTTTTTTGCCTCTATCCATTTCTCATTTTTTAGCATCAATGCTTGTTTGAATGGCCCATGCTGAAATTGTTGTAACTACATTATCAGATTTAAATTTCATAAGAATATTGAGTGTCAGTAATTGTATATCTTATTAAAATCCAGTTTTATAGTTGAAGAAACTAAGGCTCAGAGAAAACATGTGATTGATATTTGAAATTGTCTGATAACTTTTGTGTCAGAGGTACAATTCAAACCCAGATTTTCTGATTTCAAGTCCAGTCCTCTATCTCTTCTAAAGGCTGCTTTCCCCTAATGATAATTCACATCTCTATAGCATTTATAGATTACAAAAAACATCACACATACACAAATTCAAGGCAACTAGATGATGCAGTCCAAGTCAGCTGAGTTCACATGCTGCCTTAGACTCTCACTAGCTATGTGACCCTGGGCAAGTCACTTAACCTTTGCCTCAGTTTCCTCTACTATAAAATAGAGATAATAAGAACACCTATCTCCCAGGGTTATTGAGAGTATCAAATGAATTAATAATATAAGCACAGTCTCTGGCACCAAATAAGCTTCATATAAACGTTAGCTATTATTATTATTAATTGACCTCAACAACAAACCCTGGAGATTGGAGTGCTTTAAAATAAGGAAAAATTTTAATATGAGGAAATTTTCTGAGAAATGAAGGGACTTGTCCAAGGTTATGCAGATCAGGACATTGGACCTCGTCCTCTGATTCCAAATCCATTGCTTTTGCCTCTATACCATCATTAATCAACTCACACCTAGTAACTGACTTACTATGTATAATTAATGCTATGTGTAATTAAACTCATTAATAAAATACATAATCAATACTATGTGTAATTAATAATAGATGGACATTTTCATCAATGATATTGTAACTGGTTTTAGTAAGTCCTGACATGCTTGAATGTGAATTAATTGTCAGACCAGCCTGAATCAATATTCCTGGCAAACATGAACATTTCAAGTTTTCTGATGGGAGACTCAAGAATTAAAATACTCCATAGTGGTGTGCTCCTTGTGAGATATTGGAGGCAGAAAGAAATCCATAAATACTTAGAATCTCTCAACTGGGTGGTTTTGAGAAAGAGAATCTGCAGTTATTTAAGAGGATATTCAAAGAGGGTTCATGCACAAGAATGTATAGAATCAGAATTGTCTAAACAAAAAGCAGCCGCTCTGATGATTAGAGGCCATGAAATATGGGTACTATTTACCTGAAGAAAAATGATTTTTCAAGGATCTATGAGCTTGTAGATTTAGAGTTCCATGGAGTGAACCTTAGGGGTCATCTGGTCCAACTTCCTCCCTTTAACACATAAGGAAAAAGAGATTACCCCTTACTCAAGGCAAGGCTGGGATTTGAACAATAGTTCCAAAACCATTGCTCATCTTGCTGTAGCACAAGACCTCCCACAAGGTCTTGAATTTCTCCCAAGGCATCCTAAGAACTCAGACATAGCTTTGGAATACTGGCATTGGAGTCAAATGACTTGGTTTCAAATTCTGCCTCTATTATTTACTACTTGTATAACCTTGAACAAGTCACAAACTTTCTAGACCTTAGTATCATTCTCTATTAAATAAGGTTGTTGAATTAAATGACTTCCATTCTAAATCTAAATCTATGATTCCATGATCTTTGGACCTTTATAAGAGCAAATAGCCTGTGCCCTAGGATCAGAGCCTTGCTCTTCTATTCCGATTTTCATGGATTTTGCAGACATTCGACTCAAACTCTTAGACTCAGCTTATCTACATGTATGCAGCATCAGTAAAAAAAAAAAATGGGGACCCACCTAAGGGTTCAAGTTAGATTTGAAAAGCCACCTATGGAATCCCATGTTATATAAATATTGATTTGTAAATCCTTTTTTCAATCTGAGTGCATTCAGTTCAAGAAGTACCTGTAATGCACTTCTATGAGAGAAACAAGAGAAAATTAATTTAAGGTAGCTAGATGGCACATTGAATAGAGCATTGGACCTGTGGTCAGGAAGACCCGATTCAGACACCTATTATCTCTGTATCCCTGGGCAAGTCACTTAACTTCTGTCTGCCACAGTTTTCTCATTTGTAAAGTGGAGATACTTTCCCCTAGAGTTGTTGTGGGGATGAAAGGAAATGATATTTTGTAAAACACATCAATAAACTATATATTGCAGAGTCCCCAGCAATGCTATTGCTTTCAGCATCTTATCCCCTGCAGCTTTTCCAGAGGCTGTAAGTGTCTTCTTACCGCTTTGTCCTGGAGCAACAGCCAGGAACTCCAATATCACTATTGGGTTTATTTCCCAAGGTGATGAGAGACAAAGGAAAGGAACGTTTAAGTTCTAAAATATTTATAGCAGCTCTCTCCATGTTTTAAAAGAACTGGAAATTGAAGGGAATCCCATTCACTGGGGAATGGCTAAACAAGTTGTGGCATCTAATTGTGATGGAATACTACTGCACCATTAAAAAAATAAATTTAAAAAGCACTACATAAATGCTAGCTACTTGTATTATTTTCATCTGAAAGCAAAAGTTATCTAATCCAACCCTCTCCCTTTAGAGATAAGGAAAGGAAGCCCACAAAAGTTAATGGACACATTTAAAGGTGATAGTTGTGCCAATGCTACATTGTCTACCTTTGGGGCTTCCTGTCAAAGATAAGAGACACACATGAAACAACCCATAGCAGCTAGGTGGCACAGTGAATAGAGTGTGGGGCTTTAAGTTAGGAAAAATATGAATTCAAATCCTGTCTTTGGTACTAGATTTGTGATCCCTAGCATGGCCAATTAACTCCTCTCAGCCCATTTCCTCAGCTATAAATGGGAATAGTGATAGTACCTACCTCCCAGAATTGTTGTGAAGATTAAATGAGATAATATATAGAAAATGTGGTATAAACCTTAAAGTCCTCTATGAGTACTAGCTGTTACTACTATTAAAGAAGATATGACTATACAAGATGGACATCCCCAATGGCTTTACATTGAGATGACCACAATAAAATGACAATCAAACGTAAAATGGGTCTTTGATCACAGTTATCCCCCCCACCCAGTTGTCTAGCAGGCCTCTCAAAGTGTCAGTGGGGATGAATGGTTCACATGAAATGAACAATTTTATATCATCAAATTATGTCTATTAAAAATATTACATGCTTCCTAATTGTTGAATTAAAGATGTCTGTTAAAATTGCAATAACACACTCAAAATTGGTTCTGATTAATGCTCCAACACGACTTTTTTATTAGAATGGTAACCTCATGAGGCTTAACTAATCGCTCATTAATTAATACTGAAAATCTCATTCTTGGGCTAGAAGCGGGCAAGCTTTCTATCAATAATCCTAATGTGGTGTGTAAGATATGCATGGCCACAGTGCCCCTCCCCAGGTCTCTCCCTATCAATAGCCATTTGACATTAAGAGATTCGGCTACATGTTTATTCAGATCTTTTCTCTCTGTCAGTGGCCCTTTCCCCTCAATGATTTGTCCATCCCTGGAGATTTAGAGAAGTATTACAGGAATATAAATTCACTGAAACCTGCTTCAGGCAGAAAGTGACTTTTGTGATCATGAATAAAAATGTTCCATTTGTGAAGCCCAGGGAAGGGAGTGATGAATTCAAAAGAGATGTGAAAGGCTGAGGAGTGAGGAGAGAGCAGAATGTAAAAGAAAATAAGGATAGCAAAGGGATAAAAAAGGAGGGAAGGAAAAGAGATAAGTCCATCCAGGGGGATGTTAAATCCTATCCCAAACTCGATATCTTGGGTTATATGCATAAGAATCTTAGGACAATTTTGGAATATTAAGCTAGATAAAAGGAGAGGACAAATACCAATAAGTGATGTTAACTTTAGTGTATTGCAAATATTTTCACATGAGGATATCTATTCTGCAAAGAACCAGATTTTTGACTAACTTAAACTAGGAATTAAATCACTCAACATGCAGGTTGTTAAATTTCTTGCTTCTTGTGAAGCCCAGGAGGTACCATGATGATACTCTATTTCCTCACATTTCTAAGACTAGCCTATGCATCAGCTCATTTTGGTGATGAGAACCTTTAAAGTTATAAGGGATGTTATGTTAAAGTTATAAGGGATGTTATGATTTTCAGAGCTGTCTCACATCCTTTGTTAACCTGATCTACACAGAAACCTATGAGATAGGCAGCAAAGATTTTATTGTCTTTATTTGACAGACAAGCAAGTTAATGTTTAAAAAGTTTGTGACTTGCTCACATAAGTTAATGGCAAAGTTAGAAGTGAAACTCAGATTTCCTGATGCCCCAGACAATGTTCTTTTTACATGCTGCCTGAACTTTAAAAAATATTATATATATTTCTTTGATTTCTTAGCACATTTCATCTGAAGAGCTTTGCAGTCTGATGAATATCAAGAGATGAGCAGCAGTAGCAGGTCATTGTCGATGTCAAGAGATTGCTCTTCCTGCAATCCTTCCTTCCTAAGTAAGAAAGAAGTTGCTAAGATATGGAAGAAAAGATCCAGGAGGGATTTAATTATAGGTCCTAAATATATAAAGTATTATTTCTTTATTACCTTAGTGACAGAGAACAGCTGTTAAAAAGGAACACATCTGAATTCCAAGGTGAAATTTTTAGATTCGATAATCATTTTTTTAAATCCATAGTTTTGTGATACATAGTGAGTGTGTGCTGGAATATAGAACCTATGTAAGATACAAATATAATTTTTAATTATTTCTCTGGAACTACATCTATTGCCATCTCTAGGAAGATCCACCTTGGATGATTTGAGTAGCATCTCACTCAGAGGAAGGAGGATTGACTAGATCTCTTACAATTCCCTTCCAACACTGGAGGTGGGAGGACCTTCCAGGTAGTACAATGAAAAGAGTGATGGACCAGAAGTCAGAAAAATCCAAATTCATTTCTGGCCTCAGACACCAGCTGTGTAATTCTGGCCAGATCACTTAATCTTTGTATCAGTTTCCTCATCTGAAAATGTGGGTAATAATAGCACCTACCTCATAGAATTGTGAGGATAATGTGAGATGATATGTAAAGTGATCCGTAAACCTTAAATCACTGTATTATAAATGTTAGCTGCTATTATTATATGCCTAATACAGGCCAGAATATAGTGACCACTTCGAATCTCATTCTGATGCTGCTAACAGCAATTCTTACATTTTCTGATTGGAGAGTAGAATAAATACTCATCTCCAGCTAAAGCATTCCTTTAGAGAGGACAAAAACCTGGATTTTGCAGCTCTCTGTACTTTCCATTTCCATCTCTGCTTTATTTCAATTCTACAGAACAAGATGTATCTAGCTCCCCACAACTTCCCATTCTAGATTCCTTTTGTGCACTGTCTTCCCCCTTTTGAATGTAAGTTTCTGGAGGACAGGGGCTTTCTTTTTCTCATTTGTTTCTCCAGCCCTTAGCACAGTGCCTGGAGCACTGTAGTCACTTAAAAATGTTTAATAAATCGAATTATAAGTGCAAAGTGTAGGATCATGACAACATAGATTTGGAGCTGGAAGGACCTTGAGCTATTGGGTCATCCAACTGCCTCATTTTACAGAAGAAAAAAAATGAGGTCCAGAGATGTTCAGCAGCTTTCCCAAGGTCACATAAGATATTTCAACTCTATTCCTCTGACTCCAATTATAACACTCCTTCCCCTGCCCCACTGTATGTATCTCACCTACCTGTAACCTAATCCTATATATTACAGAATAAATGAGATTCCCCCTAGAATTTCATAGAAACTCAGAAATTATGCCCTAGAGACTTCCGGTCAAGATGGCAGCTTAGAGAAAGCTAAAGTTCAGAGCTCCAGAAACCCTTCCTTACCGATCTCAAACTGAATGCTCCTAGGGCACCGAAATTCAAAACAAACAACAGAATAGACCCCGGGAACACTCCTCCTGGACTTGGATCAAAAGGTACGGCCCCCCAAAAGTCAGAACCCGAGATCACTCGGATCTAAGGGGTAGGCAAAAGGAAGGTCCCAGGACCCATCCCCCCCAACCCAGAGCACTGAATCTGAGGCAGCAGCAGGAACCTCAGGGCAGGCAAAAGGGCCTCAGGAGCTGGCTATTCTGAAGGCCACACCCTGAAAACAACCTGAGCCAGTCGCAGGGGCACCCAGACAGCAGGGAAACAGAGAGAGATGAGGTGTGGGGGAGCCTGTAGCCCCCTGACCAGATCCTTCCATCTGAGTCTCACCAAAGGTCCCTGCCTCAGGGCATACTCAGTCTGAGGTTAATCCTATCACCAGCCCTCAGAGCTCCTGGAAGCCACGACCCCTCCCCCTTAGAGTGCAGGCTCCTCTGACCAGCAAAGGCAGTGAAATACATCTGAGAGTGTCAAGTCACGTGCAGAGCATAGAAGTAAAGCAACAGAGAAGCATCGGGAGGGAACTGAGGAGGCTAGTAACACCAAAACACCAGCAATTCCGGGCTTCCTGGGAAAGACAGACAATTTGCCTGGGGCTAAAGCCATTGAACACCAGACAGATAACAGAAGAGCCAGCCCCCCTCACTCAGATAGAGATGGCAAACAGCACAGAAGCAAAAAAAACCTCAAAACAACAAGAAAAACAAGAAGGGGTAACTTTAGACACATTTTATGAAGCAAAAATACAAAATACAGAGGAGATAGAAGAGGAAATACAAGCAAATGTTCTGAAACCTTCCAAAGGAAATGGAAACTCTCCACAAACTTTTGAACTTTGAATCGAAAATGATCAAAAAGATGGATGCCTTCTGGCAGGAAAAGTGGGAATTAATGCAAAAGAATTTCACGCAACTACAAAACTGGTTTGACCAAACTGAAAAGGAAAGCCAGGCTTTAAAGATCAGAATTAGGCAACTTGAAGACAACGAGCAGGTAAAAGAGCAAGAATCAATAAAGCAAAGCCAAAAGATCTTAAATAATCCCATATCAGAAAAAGAAATCTAACAGGCCATCAAAGAACTCCCTAAGAAAAAATCCCCAGGGCCTGACGGATTCACAAGTGAATTCTATCAAACATTCAGAGAACAGTTAATCGCAATACTATACAAACTATTTGACATAATAAGCAAAGAGGGAATTCTACCAAACTCCTTTTATGACACAAACATGGTACTGATTCCAAAACCAGGCAGATCAAAAACAGAGAAAGAAAACTATAGACCAATTTCCATAATGAATATAGATGCCAAAATCTTAAATAGGATACTAGCAAAAAGACTCCAGCAAGTGATCAGAAGGGTCATCCACCATGATCAAGTAGGATTTATACCAGGGATGCAGGGCTGGTTCAATATTAGGAAAACCATCCACATAATCGACCATATCAACAAGCAAACCAACAAAAATCACATGATTATTTCAATAGATGCAGAAAAAGCCTTTGATAAAATACAACATCCATTCCTATTGAAAACACTAGAAAGCATAGGAATAGAAGGGTCGTTCCTAAAAATAATAAACAGTATATATCTAAAACCATCAGCCAATATCATCTGCAATGGAGATAAATTAATGCATTCCCAATAAGATCAGGAGTGAAACAAGGATGCCCATTATCACCTCTACTATTTGACACTGTACTAGAAACACTAGCAGTAGCAATTAGAGAAGAAAAAGAAATTGAAGGCATCAAAACAGGCAAGGAGGAGACCAAATTATCACTCTTTGCAGATGACATGATGGTCTACTTAAAGAATCCTAGAGATTCAACCAAAAAGCTAATTGAAATAATCAACAACTTTAGCAAAGTTGCAGGATACAAAATAAACCCACATAAGTCATCAGCATTTCTATACATCTCCAACATAGTTCAGCAGCAAAAACTAGAAAGAGAAATCCCATTCAAAATCACCTTAGACAAAATAAAATTCCTAGGAATCTCTCTCCTGAGACAAACACAGGAACTATATGAACACAACTACAAAACACTCGCCACACAACTAAAACTAGACTTGAGCAATTGGAAAAACATTAACTGCTCATGGGTAGGACGAGCCAATATAGTAAAAATTACCATCCTACCCAAACTTATCTATTTAGTGCCATACCCATAGAACTTCCAAAAAATTTCTTTACTGATTTAGAAAAAACCATAACAAAGTTCATTTGGAAGAATAAAGGTTCAAGGATATCCAGGGAAATAATGGAAAAAAAAAATACAAAGGAAGGGGGCCTTGCAATCCCAGATCTCAAATTATATTACAAAGCAGCAGTCATCAAAACAATTTGGTACTGGTTAAGAGGCAGAAAGGAGGATCAGTGGAATAGACTTGGGGCAAGTGACCTCAGCAAGACAATATATGATAAACCCAAAGATCCCAGCTTTTGGGTCAAAAATCCACTATTCGATAAAAACTGCTGGGAAAACTGGAAGACAGTGTGGGAGAGATTAGGATTAGATCAACACCTCACACCCTACACCAAGATAAATTCAAAATGGGTGACTGACATGAACATAAAGAAGGAAACTATAAGTAAATTAGGTAAATACAAAATAGTATACATGTCAGACCTTTGGGAAGGGAAAAACTTTAAAACCAAGCAAGACATAGAAAGAGTCACAAAATGTAAAATAAATAATTTCAACTAAATCAAATTAAAAAGCTTTTGTACAAACAAAACCAATATAACTAAAATCAGAAGGAAAGCAATAAATTGGGAAGCAATCTTCATAAAAACCTCTGACAAAGGTTTAATTACTCAAATTTACAAAGAGCTAAATCGATTGTACAAAAAATCAAGCCATTCTCCAATTGATAAATGGGCAAGGGACATGAACAGGCAGTTCTCAGCCAAAGAAATCAAAACTATTAATAAGCACATGAAAAAGTGCTCTATATCTCTTATAATCAGAGAGATGCAAATCAAAACAACTCTGAGGTATCACCTCACACCTAGCAGATTGGCTAACATGACAGCTATGGAAAGTAATGAATGCTGGAGGGCATGTGGAAAGGTAGGAATACTAATCCATTGCTGGTGGAGTTGTGAATTGATCCAACCATTCTGGAGGGCAATTTGGAACTATGCACAAAGGGCGATAAAAGACTTTGATCCAGCCATAGCACTGCTGGGTTTGTACCCCAAAGAGATAATAAGGAAAAAGACTTGTACAAGAATATTCATAGCTGCGCTCTTTGTGGTGGCCAAAAATTGGAAAATGAGGGGATGCCCTTCAATTGGGGAATGGCTGAACAAATTGTGGTATATGTTGGTGATGGAATACTATTGTGCTAAAAGGAATAATAAAGTGGAGGAATTCCATGGAGACTGGAACAACCTCCAGGAAGTGATGCAGAGCGAGAGGAGCAGAACCAGGAAAACATTATACACAGAGACTGATACATTGTGGTACAATCGAAGGTGATGGACTTCTCCATTAGTATCAATGCAATTTCCCTGAACCATCTGCAGGGATCTAAAAAAAATACTACCCACAAGCAGAGGATAAACTGTGGGAGTAAAAACACCGATGAAAAGCAACTGCTTGACTACAGGGGCTGAGAGGAAATGACTGAGGAGAGACTCTAAATGAACACTCTAGTGCAAATACCAACAACATGGAAATGGGTTCGAACCAAGAACACATGTGAAACCCAGTGGAATTGTGCGCTGGCTATGGGAGAAATGGTGGGAGGGGGGCGGGGGGAGGATAAGATAATGATCACTGTTTCCAATGAATAATGTTTGTAAATAACCAAGTAAAATAATGTTTAAAAAGTAAAAAAAAAAGAAACTTAGAAATTTGGCACTATTTTTTAGACCCAAAGGGTGTTAAAAAATGTAGTTTTGGCATTCTTTTCACCTTGACCACCCTTGAATTTTCTTAGGAGAAAACTTATCAGAGCCCCATTAAAAGCACCTTCTCTTCTGCAGTGTCTAGTCATTGCCCTGCATCAGCAGCAATTTTCTTTCCCCCCTCAAGAACATTGGGATAATAAAAGCAGCAGGATAATAAAAGAGAAGGCAATTACCCTCCACACACCTCTGTTCTTCTTCCAGCTGCACTGAGGGTGCACAAACTTGGATTCATTCTATCAGTCAACAGACAGCTTTGGTTCCCCATCTCCAGCCAGTCAACTTTCCATGAATGACCCATCTGGAAGGCTTTTCATCTTTTTCTTCTTTCCTCTCTGCAAAGGATCTGATTTTATTGTTACTAGATCAGAAAGATTTTTCACAGTCAGATTGACTTAATGACATTGGCTCACTAAAGACTGCCCTTGAATCAGAGAGATTTGAATGACAACCTTATCAAAGGAGAAATGGTCATAATGAGGTCACTCTAATGGTAATAAATACTACTATGTCAGTGGTAAAAGGGCAATGCAAGACAAAATAAAGTGGCTATCAAACACACCCACAGGGAAAAAGTCAGCTAAGGAGCAACATGGAATCATCTAAAGAGCACTCTGGACTTGTAGTCAGGTAACCTGGGTTCAGATTCTGCCTTTTATAACTATATTGGTATTTTACTTATCTTGTTCCTCACTATCTTCAGCTGGAAAACAATTGAGAAAATATTTTTAACTTTAAAAAACATTTTAATAATGAATTTCCAAGTGAGTTTTCTGAAGTTATATAATCCAAATTGTTTCCCTCCCTTCTTCCTCCCCTGACCCTCCCAAGTTGGCAAGCAATTCAGCCTGGCTTCTAGATGTATTTTCACATGAAACATTTTGCATGTTATTCATTTTTGTAAGTGAATAATCTTATGAAACCAAAACCCTAAAATGTATACCCAAATAAACAAGTGATGAATCATATACTTCCATCTGTATTCTTACACCAACATTTCTTTATCTAGAGGTAGATAGCATTCTTTTTCATGTCCCACAGAATTGGTGTGGATCATTGCATTGCTGTTAGTAGCAAAGTGTATCAAATTTGATCATTCAATAATATTGCTGTTACAGTGTACAATGTTTTCTTGGTTCTGCTTATTTCACTCCGCATCAGTTCATGTAATTCTTTCCAGCTTTTTCTGAAAATCAGCCTGGTCCTCATTCCTCATAGCACAATAGTATGCTATCACTATCTTATACCACAATTTGTTGAGCCATTCTCCAAATGAGGGACATAAAAAATAATATTTTTACTTTTTACCTTATGGGTCTGTTGTAAATTAATAATTGTCACCTAAGCATATCTTATTAGAAAGCAAAGAATTATTTTAAAATACTTTAGGAACAACACTGATAAACTGAAGAGTATGTATATGAGGGCTACGAGGACAGTGAAGGGCCTCAAGATCATACCATATGAGGATCCATAAAGAAATACGGATGTTCACTCTAGAGAAGACATGGGTGGTACTTTGTCTTCAGGTATTTCAAGGACCTTCTACCATGTTTTTCAAAGCAGTACTAGGAGCAATGTGTAGAAGCTGTAGAAATAATTTTAGGCTTAAGACAAAACAAAACTTTCTTATAATGAGAATTTTCCAAAAGTGGAGAAAGCTTCCTCCTTCAGTGGCCAAATATGTTTCCCCCTACATGATGATCTTCAAGAACTTGAATGAACATTGCACTACTGTGTTAACCAGAGGATTCTTTTTCAAGTATGAGTTAGTATGAGCCATACTAAATGGCTTCTGAGAGCTTCCTCCTCAAATCTGAAATTCTGTCTTTGTCAAATGCCAGAGGCCTGATTTCCTCCTGGTACTACAGAAATCATAGTTCCATAATTGATGCAGTGACCATTGTTGTTAACATTCAGGGCTTGTGCTCTTTGGAAAACAAGAAGGCCCTTTCAAATAATATATGGTTGCTGAGGAGAAATAGTGGTAAAGAGGAGGCTCTTCATTCAATATTGGTAGCCATTATTATCTGCTGCTGAGTCATTGCACTGATAATAAAAGTGTAAATTTCCAGATATGAATTCATGTTTTCTTTTTCACCAACTCTCTTTAAGGATTGAATTAACTCTTTGAATAGCTTAACCTATTTAATGACCTCTGATGATACCTTGTGTATTCTCACTTTATTTAAGCTTTATTCATATTCTTCTTGCCCAAGTGGAATAACCATTCTGCCATTTTCTGCCTATGTGAATCTTTTCTATCCTTCAAGGTTAAACTCAAATTCTTCTTTCCTGATCACACCATAGGGATACCTCTTTGCTCTGAACCCATATAGAATTGCTGATAATAATATATTACATTTATATAGAATTTTTCATATTAAAATCAATTTTTGTAAACCATTCTCTCATTTGATTTTTCAGAACACCTAGTAGGGGTTATTATAATTCATATTGTACAAACCCAAAACATGAAACTCAGAGAATCATGATTTCTTCCAATGTCACCCAAATAGATAAAGCTATGATTTGTATCTAGCTCTTTTGAGGCAAAGTCCAATGCTCTTTCCACTACACATGCTGCCATTCTTTTATTGATTGTACCATTCATTTGACAACAATTATACACTACCTTGTGGTAATAAATTAATTGACATGTTATTATTAAACTTTTATGTATAAATGCAAATTTCAGCAAGATGTAGAATTATTGAGTGACACTGGCTTCTTTGTTGTTCCTCAAACACGACATGCTGCCTCCTGACTCTGGGCCTTTTCTCTGACTGCTGTCCTTCCTGACTGGAAACCTCTCCCTTCATATATTCCCTTTCTGACTTCTTGGCTTCCTTTAAATCCCAGCTAAAATCTCATTAATCCTAGTATCTTTCCTCTGTTGATTATTTCCAATTTATCATATATATGTATATATATATTTTTTGTATGTAGTTGTTTATGTGTTGTCTCCATCATTAGATTGTGAACTCCTTGAGGACAAAACCTATCATACTTTTCTTTGTATCTCCAGTGCTCAATGCAGGGACTGGCATGCAGAGGGGACTTAATAAATGTTTACTGACTGACTGACAGACCACATTTGAAGGAGTGTGTTTGATGCTGGACCATATATTTTGAGAAAGACACAAATGAGCTATCGTGTGAAGTCATTGAAGTTCCTTCCAACTCAGAAAGTCGGTGAACCTCTATCCAAAAGAGGGTAACCAGGATAAGGAGGGCAATGGAAAATATAGAGCATGAAGATCAGTTCAAAGAAGTGGGACAATCAGCTTGGAAAGGAAACTACTTAGTAGGAATACCATAAAAGTCATCAAATATTTGAAGTATTTTCAACCAGAAGAGGGATTAGATGTGTTCCCCCAACTAGGAACAAAAGGTATATGT
Organism: Monodelphis domestica; assembly: GCF_027887165.1. Classification (NCBI taxonomy): domain Eukaryota; kingdom Metazoa; phylum Chordata; class Mammalia; order Didelphimorphia; family Didelphidae; genus Monodelphis; species Monodelphis domestica. The sequence goes on from NC_077227.1 coordinate 615,839,738, forward strand.
TGTAGAAAGGTGGATTTGGAATTTATGGAAGAAAAAACTTCCTACAACAAAAAAACAATTTTTTTTTACCATAAGCAAAATAGATCGCTTTGAGAATTAGTGGTTTTTCTTCCACCAGATGCCTTTAAACAGAGGCTATTTGACCCCTTTGGAGGTAAGTTATTAAAGGGGTCCTTTGTCAGGTGTGGGTTGGATTCAAAGACTTCTGAAGTCACCCACAACTATGAGATTCTGACACTCATAGAGATTAAGTCTCTATGTTCACCCAGCAAATAAATGTCAAAGATGGATTCAAACCCAGGTGTCTGTTCACTCCATCCAAGTCCAGGACTCCATCCACTACAGCAGTATGCTGTTCATAAGAAGTGAGTCAGCAAATGGATTTCAATTCACAGTCCAAGAATTTTTTTTTTCGTGTTTGTTTAATGAATTGTGTGAAACCCAATTTGTCAAAATAGACAGGACTACAAATGGAGCTTCAAAAAGATGGTTCTTATAAACCAGAAGAATTGAATTTCCTAAGGTAAACCCTCTTGTTTCTTCTGGAGTCCTTAAACCATGAAGAGTAATGTAACATTTTAAAAGTCTCAAATGACTTTCTTTTCTGTAGGAGTCATTCCGAGATTTGACTTCTCAGCAACCCAGAGGCACAATTCTAGTCCTATTCTGTAGATGCTTCTTTTTTTTCCCTTTTTTTTCCTCAAAGCACTTTCACATATATGATCTAATTTTATCTTCCCAGCTATAACCCTAAGAGGTAAATAGGGCAGGGAGCATATTGTCATCATATTTCATAAACTATTTGTGCTAGAAGAGGCCAACGCCTTCATTTTACAGGAGAGAAAACAGAATCTCAAGGAGACAAAATTATTTTCTCTATGGGAAAAACTGGGTTACAGACAGTTATGACTTTCCAGAGGCCATCCACCAAGTTAATAATTGAACTGAGACCATAAGCCAAGCTTCCTAACAAAAATAAAAACATATTTTCAAAAATAGTGTGCAGCTTATCACCTTCAAGCTTAAAAAACTCCTAAGATAGGTAGTACAAGGACTATTATCCCCAATTTATTCAGAGAAGAAACTAAGGGTCAAAGTCTGCTTATTTTCAGTTAATATGTCGTGGTGAGATTTGAACCCATCTTTCCTGATTCCTGGACTAGTCCTCTGCCTGTATCTTGCTATATTTCCATGGCCAAGGATTTATTCTACTCACCTCTAGGGTAAAAAAGGATACCTATCCATGTGTGAGTGGGTGGGTGGGTGAGGTCTAATTATGTAAATAATTAAATCAAGTTTGGAGTTTGAATTTATAAGTATTCAATTGTTTCTATCATATGATCAGCTTGTTGAGGTCAAAGCTGGTTTAGTTCCCATAATAAAGTTTATAACCTGCCTTGTTAGTGTGACAAGGAAATCACTTTAAAAGACTGATATATATTAATTTAAGGTCACCAAGGAATTCAGCTATGTAATTCCTAAATGAAAACTCAAGTCAGCAGTCAACCTTTTATGGAGTTTTTAATTACAAACAGGAGGAAGAAAGGTATTAGAGAGAGAGAAAAGGGAGAGAAGGGAATAGGGCTTAAATACCCCCTCTGTTTAGGCTGGGCCAAAAGGCCCAAGCCCTTAGATAGCTGAGGCAAAGAAAAGAGATCAGTCCCTATCACTCACGTGACCAAAATGGAGAAACAGTCTCAGGGGCTTCTACCTCCAGTTTCCTTTAGAGCAAGCTTTTCAGAGCACAACCTCTCCAACCAACCCCCTTTCAGTCCTCAGACCCTGCTATCTTTAAGGAAACCATCCAAGTTCCCTCCCCTCAGTTCTCACATCTACCAATCACTGTCCATGTCTTCCCTGTGCCAATGGTGGCTCTAGCTTAACCCAGGACCGCCCAGAGGTTGTGGCTTTGCACATGTCTGTTGAAGGTCATATTCTCAAATAATTAAATCTTGATCCTTTGCTGCAGCCCTTCCCAAATCCTGTTACCCTGAGTAGGGTGGAGATTGGAATAATTAAATTTTGATCTATGCTGCAGCCCTTCCTAAATCCTGTTAGGACTGAGTAGGGTGGAGATTGTAATTTCCAAGACCTGGTTCTGTCATTCCAAGTATCTCTATTGTATCAATTCTAAAATCAATCATAACTCAAAGAACTTCCTGTTCTATGCTTAAGCATAGGTCAAAGCCCTTTCCATTGTTCAGCAAAAGATTTCTGTCCTAAAGTAATCTTAAGAAGGGAGGAGGAGAAACCTCCCATGCCAATGGGGTTCACATTCCAATAGACTATCAGTAAAAAATTTTCCAAGTATGAAATTTCCCAATGGTGAAATTTCCAACATTTATAAGTCTAAGAAATTTTAAGGTTTACATTAGTGAGCTCACTGCTTAAAAATTTTTGAACAAATATATTGTTGTACTTTTAGAATAAAGTATATATGAGACATCACAAGCTATTCTTGGCCAATTTTGCAACAGGTGATGTGTGGAGTTTGATGATCTAGGTCCTAAAAAAAATCTAGATGGAGGTTTTATTTCCCATGTCCCCCAGTCATATTTCTATATTCTATAATTATTCCCCTAAAATGGGCTAAGCTCTGCCAGACTTGTTGAAATACATGGTAGTATTACAATGCTGCCTCAATTATGCTAGTGTCATTTATTCTCCTCCTTGGAAAAAAAAATTTAAGTGAAGCAAATTTCTACCATAAATATAAGTTGAAAGTTTCTTTCAGCAATTGTGAAAGAGAATTTGCAATGCATGCAAGACAGAAAGCTGAGGACAGAATAGCTGTCAGTCAAGTGACAATTCCATTGGAATATTACTGGGAGAAGCAGTTGGAGCCAAGCCAAGGCTGGCAGTATTCTGAACTGGGCTGAGAAGCTTTTGGACTAAGTTTTGGCTGCTTGTGGTGATATTTGAAAATCTCTGCTTTGGCTTTTATGAGAAAGAAGAATAAACAGCTGCCAATATAATTCTGAGGTTTCAAAATATGGGAGTCCCTCAAATTTGGAGCTCGTACAAAAATGTCTCCTTAACTATGTGACTGTAGTACTTAAAATTCCATCATTAGAAATTCATTTTTTCATCCCATGGTTGAGCACTGGGTCTCCATTTTTAAAATGCAAACACTCCTAAGAAGGTATGAGGTAATGATCCATCACAAATACCTAAACCAGAGTTTAGGACACAAATTTGCTCTTTGGCAGATGGGACTCTGATGGTTATCTAGTATAACTACTAGTTTAGTAATTTTTTAAAAAGGAAATAGTTGGCACAGCTTGTTCTTCCTAGAGACATGTGGGCTCTTTATGGTCATTCCTTCCTCTTCTCAGGTCCTTAGCTTTGCAGTCTAGTGAGCCTTCTGTTCCACTTTGCTGCCTATCTTTTTATTCTCCCCATTATAGTCACTTTTTTGCTTCTACTATAGAAATTCTCATAATTCATTCCTCTAATAAGCAAATAAGGTGTGGAGAATGCTAAGTCCCAAGCCAAAGACACCCAAAGTCATTTGCCACAGTAGTTTTCTAGTCCCTACAAGAACTCTAAAGAGTGAAAATTTTAATTCATGAAAACATTGAGAGCCGGAAGAATTCTGTAGTAACTTGTATAAAGTGTACAATATTTTTATTTTTTCCTAAAGCCAAGTGCTTGTTTTCAAACTTCAGGCCAGGGCTTCTTAAAGGAAAAAAAAGGAAAGAGATTCAAACAGCTCACCTCTTTCTAGGTTATCAGGGAAAATAACATTTTCCAAAACTATGAAGACAATTTTGAAAAACATAGGAACACTAATCGATGTAATGACCTACCAGGATTCTAGAGGAAGCAGGATTAAGCAAGCTACCCACCTTCTGACCAGTGATGGACTCAGAGTGCAAACTGATACATATTTTTGCACATGGCCAGTGAGAGAATTTGTTTTACTTGACTCTACATTTGTAAAAAAGGGTTTGGGATTGATGCAGAGTGAGAGGAGCACAACCAGGAGAACATTGTACACATTGTACACTGTGGTACAACCGAATATAATGGACTTCTCCATTAGTGGCAATGCAGTGATCCTGAACAACTCGGAGGGATTTACAAGAAAAAACACCATCCCCATTCAAAGGAAAAACTGAGGAAGTAGAAACATCAAAGAAAAACAACTGCTTCATCACATGGGTCAATGGGATATGACTGGGGATGTAGACTCTAAATGATCACCCTAGTGCAAACATCAACAACATGGAAATAGGTTCTGATCAAGGACACATAAAACCCAGGGGAATTGAGTGTCAGCTATAGGAAGGGTGGGAGGAAGAGAGGGAGGGGAAGAATATGATTCTTGTAACCAAGAAATAATGTTCCAAATTGACTAAATAAAATTTGCCCCCCAAAATAATTAAATTAATTAATTAAAAGGGTTTGGATTTTTTTTCTTAATGGGAGGGAGAAAAAACAGTTATTAATTTAATAAAGTTTTTATTGAAAAAAAGAAGATAGTGAAAGCTCCTTAAAAACAGAGACAGTTCCAAAGGACTTGTAATGGAAAAAGGTTATCCACAACCATAGAAGGAGCAGATGGAGTCCAAATACAGATTAAAATGTATCACTCTTCACTTCACCTCCTCCATTAATTTTTTCTCTGTTATGTCTTTTTTATACCATGAAAAATAAGGAAATATGTGCTATATAATAATATATATGCAACCTATTTCATATTATCTGCCTTCTTCTTGGGGAGGAGGAGAAGGAAAAGGGAAGGAGAGAACATGGATTGTAAAATATCAGAAAAGGGATATTAAAAATTGTAATGTAATTAATTGACATGTAACCTGGAAAAAAAGAATTCAGCATTCATTAATCAAAAAATACAAATAGCTTCAAAGCGAAAAATGGAGAATAAGAACACTTTAAAAGAAGAGGGCATTGCTGACCTAAGTTAGAAGGTTTTAAAGTGAAAATATCATATACACAAAGGAATAAAGGAAATTAAGAGCTCATGGATTTTTTAAAATGAGTCAGTGGTATGATATTCAGTCAAAGAATATGGTGAAGTCATAGAACACCTTAAAAGAGGCTTAGGATCCACAACCGTGCCATTTTCAAATTACAGTTAAATTAGTGTATTCCATTCTAGATGTCACACTTTTAAGAAGGACATAGGTAATTTGAAAAGTTTCTAGATGATAGTAACCAGGATGGTGAAAGGCTCCATATTCTTACCATATGAGGATTGGTTGAAAGAACTATAGATGTTATTTAATCTGATGAAAAGAGGATGTGGAGGATAGGAACCTGATATCTGTCTTCAAGGTTTTGAAGGACTGACCTGTTTAAAAGGAGCAATTAGACTTGATATTGAACCCCATGTAAAATGAGGAACAATGGATTGAATTATAAAAGAGGAAAATTTAGTTTTTATGAAAGTAAAAACTTAAACAGTTGCTATAGGGAAACTCTTGCCTCAGAAAGTAGTGAGTTCCCCTTAACATAGGTCTTAAAGCTGAATAATCAGTCCTATGATAGAATAGGGAGGGATTGTCATTTAGATATTGATTGGATTGCATTTTCCCTTCCAATCAGAATATTCTATTATCGTTCTGAAAAGCCTATGCCAAATTTTTGGGTCTCTCCCTGGTGATCCAGAGACTGAAAGTTCTTAGGGGGGTGTTTTCCTCCTCAGGGCCATTTAAATCTTTAAAATGGATGGATCCCATTTACCCACCAGAAAGTTTCATCAAGGAGGCAATATCACTTATGTATGACCAGATTTCTAAAGATGAGAGGTTGCTTTCATCCAGGGTCTTATGCCTTGTCTTAGACATTTTGCTTCCTGGGAGCTGTTCAAGGAAATAGAATACCTCTCTGCCTTGCTTTCACTGAAACATCAATTACAGTCATTTGTCTTTGTGACTGATCTGCTACTTCTGCCTTCTGATTACTAATCTATCCAATCTAATCTACCTGTTTTAACCATAGTCCTGCGCAATGATCTTTAAGTATACAATTATGTGTTAATGCTAACTTGATTTTCTCCTGATTTTTAACTAAGTCCTCTGTCTACTAGCTCAGAATTTTATCTAACCTAACCTCAAAAAATTGCTTACTCTTATTCTGGTAAGGACTTAGATCACAAGTCAGCTTCCCTGTATGTTTTTCTGATAATCTTCCCCCTTAGTAGGCAAACTAATTGGTTTTCTTTAAAAATTAGTTTGTTCTAAAGAGAAAGATTCTGCTTTAGAGAATTTCTTATCAAATCTTAGAAGTTTACTTACACTTACTCATCACACTGGACGGAAAAGGAATCAAGATATTTTCAAAGGGACTTTGGTGAAAAAGAAATATACCAAGTTCAAAATTATTTTTAAATGCTTAGTTCTGATGCATCTTGGTATTTTTGTTCCCTTCTTCCTCTTACAATCATCACTGTAAAATACATTTTCAATAGGTCTGCTTTCAAAGAAATTGGTAACAATTTAGCATCTGAACAAGTTTTACAGGTATAATGTCCTCAGTATTTGTTCTTTCAAATTTGTTCAGCCTTTCCCAATTTTCAACTATCTTTACCTATACTTAAAGTTAAATTTATAAAGTTAAAGATATTTTTCTTTGCTGCCCTAGGACCAGAACCATATAAAAAATTGTAACTTTAAATCTTCAATAGTTCCCAAAAAATCTTATTCTCATCTACTTCTTTTTTGAAAGTTTTTTATGAATTTTGTTTTCCTATTATAAGCATTTCTAAATATACCCCATTCCCCTCCCCTGCACAAGGATCCTTCCTTCCTTTGAAGGAAGGAAGCAAGGGAGCAAGGAAGGAAAGAAAAAAACAACTAAGCAAAACCAATGGTCACATTGACCACAGCATATGCAACATTTCATGCCCATTATTTTCACTTCTCCATTGAAAAGTAGATGCTTTTTCTCATCTCTTTTCTCAGATAAGCTTAATTACTATATAAAGTCTCTCATTTCATTTTGTTGTTTGTTTCATTTATAATACTATTATCACTATATATGTTGTTTTTCTATTTCTGTTTACCATGTATTAGTTCACATAAATCTTTCCATGTTTCTCTAAATTCTTATTTGTAATTTCTTATTGTACTATAATATTCCTTTTTTATATTACTATAATCCAAATAAGCTACATCCCAGTTCTGATTACCCAATTAAAGCTCACTTCTTTGCCACTGTGAAAAAGTATTACTATAAATGTTTTTGATATATTCTTCTTTCTTTATGGCAAAGATACAAGTAAATATAATTTCCTTATCATCACAAGAAGACAATGGAGAGATGACAGTGGGTGTGAACAGATTATAACATATAACCAATAAGGAACTCTAAAGGACAAGAACAAATTATATCATTAAAAAACTATGATAGAAAGAGAAGATGAAATGGTCAAAGAGTAAGGGATGAGAGAAGAATAGTAACAGAGCTCCACTGATGTTCTCTTGATGTCAGGAGAAAGTAAAAAGCTCTTCAAAATGTTAGGAGATCCTGTGGAAAACACATTGGAAAAAACTGACAAAAGTCAAGCAGGATAGGGAAGAATGGTCCTGCTAAGGCTTTCTACATTATTTGGAAGTAACTTCTGAATCAATGAGACCACAGAGTCATTTGAGCATATGAGTATATGATCTTTCTTCCTGTCTTAATGTTCCCTGAGGCATATGCCTAAAGGTGGGAACACTGAGTCAAAGGGCATGGTAATTAGAGTAATTTGCATAATATTATGTATTTTCATGATATTAAATAATTCCAGAATGGCTAAACCAATCCATAACTCTATTAAGAGTGTATTAGTGGAAGGTGGGGCAGTTAGGTGGCTCAGTGAATAGATAACCAGCCCTAGATATGAGTTCAAATCTGACCTTAGACACATCCTACCTGTGTGATCCTGAGCAAGTCACTTAACCTCTGTTGTCTAGTTTTTACTGCTTTTCTGGGCTCTTCTTAGAACCCATACATAATCTTGATTCTAAGAGAGAAGATATTCTTTTTTATTAGTGTATTAGTTGTGTTGTTGATGGAGTTGTGAACTGAACCAACCATTCTGAAGGGTAATTTGGAATAATACCCAAAAAGTTATAAAACTGTACATACCCTTTGAGCCAGTAATACCCCTGGTAAGTCTATATCCCAAAGAGAACATAAAAAAGGGAAAGGGCATACTTGTACAAAAATATTTATAGCAACTCTTTTTTTGTGGTGGCAAATAATTTGAAATTGAGGGGATGTCCATCAATTGAAGAATGGCAGAACAAATTATGGAATATGTTGGTGATGGAATACTATTGTGCAATAAGAAATGATAAGACAGATGGTTTCAGAAAAAGCTGTAAAGATTTATATAAACTGATGCCAAGAGAAATAAGCAGAACCAGGAGAACATTATACATAGTAACAACAATATTGTATAATGATCAACTGTGAAAGACTTACCTACTTTCAGCATACAATGATTCAGAACAACTCTGAAGGACTTATGACAGAGTGTTATCCATTTCCACAGAAAAAACTATTGGAGTCAGATACAGATAAATGCAAATTATTTTTCACATCAGTTTATTTATAGTTTTATTTTGTGACTTTTATTTTATGAATATTCTCTTATAACAATGACCAATGTAGAAGTATGTTTTACATGATAATACATGTATAACCCAAATCAAATTGCTTATCATCTATTAGAGGAGGGAAGGGAGGGAGGGAGACAAGTTGGATGTTATTATTTCAGAAAGTATATGTTGAAAATTGTGGAAATAAAATCTCTTTGAATAAAGAAAAAAGTATATTAGTGTACCTGTGTTCCAATAGGTTCTAACACTGACTATTTCTCCTTAATTTTATCTTTAAGAATTTGTTGAATTGAGGCAAAAACCTCAGTGTCTTTGATTAAAATTTACATTTGTCTTATTGTTGATTTGAGGCTGTTTTTTTTAATAATTTGTAAATCTTTTGAGAAGTGATTATTCACTTCAAATATCTACTTATCTATTGGGAAATGACTAGTAGGCTTATATATTAAGTTAATTTCCTGTATGCCTTTAATATCAAGCTTTTATCAGAGTTATTTGATATCAGACTATATTCCTAATCAATATCTTTCTTTCTTATCCCAGATACACTGATTTTGTTAACCAAAACTTTCCCCAAAAAAGTTTTTCATGTAGTCAAAACTGTCTAATTTTTACCTTTTGTAACCTCTATTTCTTGTTTAGTCAAAAATCTAACTCATGGTCATAGTTGTGAGGGGTATATGCTTTGATCTAACTCCACTTCCTTTTCTTAATAATGTGACCTAATGTTTACAGAGCTCACCCATTCATATTTTATTATGATATACAGTGTAAGATGCTGATTTAAAATTTTTTGCCAAACTGCATCCCAGTTTCCCCAGCAGCTTTGATTGTACATTAATAGCCCATTTGTAAGTAATTTGTGTTCTTGGGTTTATTGAACATTAGGCTACTGAGTTTAATTGTATCTGATTTCTCTTTTATCTAATCTATTCCACTTAGATACTTTTCTATTTTAACCAGTACCAGATATATGCCATGAATATTGCTTTATGATCTAATTTTAAAATTTGAAAATGCTATTCATCCCTACATAATTTTTTTAAATCATCTCCCTGAAGAGTCTAGACCTTTTGTTCCACAAATGAATTTTGCTATTTTTGTGTCTCACTCTATAAATTAACTCCTTAATAGTTTGATTGTATAGTATTAGACCTGTAAAATAATTTAGATATTGTAATCTCATTTTTATTACACTGCTACATTACAACCACATGTAGTAAATATTCCTATTATTTGTTTTTCTTTGTTTCTGTATGGTTTAATAAATGTCAATTAATTCATTTTATTTTTTATTCTGAACTTAATAAACATGAAATAAAATGGACATTTCAATATAGAAACTAGTAAAAAAAAGGACTATAGATGAAATTATAAACATTTTTTACATACTGCTTGCTTTTTCTTTTAGATATATCATAAATTCAGGCATCTAGGTGGCTTAGTGGATAAAGTGCTGGGCCTGTAGTGAGGAAGACATCTTCCTGAGTTCAAATCTGGCCTGAAACATTTACTGGCTGTGAGACCCTGGGCTCACAGCCCTATTTCCTAAGTTTCATCATCTATGAAATGAAAAACTATTCCACTATCTTTCCCAAGAAAACACCAAATGGAATCAAAGAGAGTCAAACACAACTGAAAAATGCCTGAAGAACAAAGGCAATAAATTCAGCATAATATTTAAAACTATGGTGCTTGTCTATGTTTCCTTCTGACTTCTATATTCTTAATGAATTTCTGTAAAAAGTTTCAGTGACTATTTTTTTTTAGCAAGCCTACTGTTGTCTGTGCTCTTCCTCTCACAATCTCCTATCCTGGATTCATTCATTTATCTATCTATTCAGGTAGGGTGGGAAGTGAATAAGTCTTTATAAAGCACCTACTATGTGCCAAGCACTATACAAAGCACTTTACAAATATCTTCTTTGATCAGTCATTCAGTTGGTTAGTCATTTATTCTTAATTTTCCATTTTGATCTATAAATTTTATTTGAATATTCTACATTAATTGTTTATGCATTTCTTTTTTAGTGTGAACATAGCTACTGTCCATAAATATAAACATTTCAACATATAAAGAATAAGAAAGTGAGTTTAAAAGAAATGGCCAACTTCTGACAAACATAACTATTTTGTTATTTTTATACATTATGTAAATTTTACATATATGCACACACTCAAAAGTGCAATGCCCTTTTTCAAGAAGTTTTCATTTATTTTGTCCTCTTCCTTATTTCTATCCCCTTATAGTATATCCCAATTGTATTCTTTTATTCATGGGCTACCCTCACACATTCTAGTTCCCTAATGAGAGAGAGAACTTTTAAAGTACCAAATTTGAATTCCTTCCTCTATCCCATTTCTTTATTAATGTTTTTGTAAATTCAGATTCCTCTCTTCCCATTGTACCGTTTGTTCAACTGTTTATCTGTTGGCTTTCTTTTCTTTTTGTTTAGGCAGTCTTCTTCTTCTGAGTCTCATTCTCAGAAATATCAATATAAGAAGGAAGGAATGATGCATGGTAGCCGTCACTCTGAATCCCGAAGTCATGATGCCTACCTATTGATGGTCTCTGTCCTCACCATCATTACTTACTATGCCTTAGGTTACTATAGCCTCTCTCTGGATCTACATTTCTCTCACCACTTTGAATGCTGTCTACTCTCTCAAGAGTCATACATCCCTGCCTTTATAGTGTCATGGGAAGTAGAGCCCTTCCTCAGAGAAAGTGGTATCCTATTTTGCCTACAATATATCGCCCCAAATTAAATCCATGCACGTAAGCTTAATTCTTCCTACCCTATGATAATGACTTTGAGTGGAACCCTATCATTTCCCCCTCTATGGTAAGATCTGCCTCTCACATACACATAGCACTCCATCTCTTGTCTCCATGACTTTACACAGATTGTCCCATACCTGGAATGTAGTCCCTTTGCATCACTTACTCATAAATTCTTAGATAATTTATTTCATTATTACTTTTAAAAATTATGCTTATTTTGATTTCTTATATTTTATTATTAAGAATGTTTGCAAATCAAATGTTCTCTCCATATCTGGTTTTTCTTGGGGCTTTTTGTTTGTTTTTGCAGTGATGCCTTAATCATTTTATTTTCTTAAAGGTCTATTTTTTTTAATGATTAAATTATGGTCAGGCTCCACTTTGCAAAATGCTACTTTTGCTTGTATCTTGACCTCCTTTTGTTTTTTGGCAGGTATTTCATTCTTTTCACTGATTATTCATGGCTATGGAATATTCATGGATTACTCAAATTAATGTTCCTTCAAAGCCAAAGGATTTTCTCCCAGCTGCCTGCAAAACATGCCCTGTGGCACTGAAATCTTGAAATTTAACTGTTACCTTCCTCTGGATTTTTGAGTATGAGATTTCTCTCAGTTACTGTGGATTCAATCAATTGGTACTTAGTCAACTGTGTTCAAATAACCATGGAAGTTTTATTATATTCTATGGCATGATATTAAAATCATTAATCTATCTTGAGGTTTTTTTCAGTGATTCCTATGGGCTTTATGTTATCTGTATTCATTCTGTCACCTGCTTTGACTGCTATGAAATTCAAGTGTTCTTTCCAACTCTTTTTGATACATTATTGTATTTTGTGCTGTTTTTCCATGATCTCTGAAAAATCCTTGCATTCTCTTCATAATATGTGGGTTTGTTACTCATAATATGATGAACAATTTTGCTCAGTATGACTTATCTTTACGTCTCACTCTTGGTTTATTTCCTATCCTAAGTTTGCACCCAGACCTACTCTACTCAACATTTTTGCCTTTGAGTCTTTGATTAATCAATCTTTATTATTCCTAGTAGCTTCTCTCTTTATTACTTCCTCAGTTTTTGTCTCTTTCCCCATCCAAAGCTGTGGTAAGCATCTTTTTTTTCCTGTAGAGATCAATGAAGCTGAGTCCTTGGCTTCTTTAAACTTCTTTAAACTGGGGGGAAGTGAGGGGAGAAGAATATATGGCAATTTTGTGACCAAAGAGAAAAGCAAAGCCAACTAGGTTTCTGTCCCCTTTTCTCTTGGCATAAAATTCACTCTCTCTCTCATTATTCTGTATTGCTGAGTCTTCTACTCTTTCTCCCACTTTTACTCCTCTTATTTTGCATGAATAGGAAAAAAATTAATATTTTCCATCTTCTGGCTATAGGGAGAGATCTGGATGAGACAGTGCCATGAAGGGACCAAATGAGTACCACTATGGCTGGACTCTAAAACATCTTATAAAAACACTGTGCAACTACAAGGAACTCTATAAATGTAAGCTATTTTAAGTGAAGAAAAAATCAAAAGACAAGTGAGGGAAAAAAGGAAAAAAGTCAATAAGGGGAAGAGCAAAAGAGCCAGAGGAGAAGACTGAAAGGTAAAAAGAGAGAAAGAGGCTCAATGGTCTGTCTGAGGCTATCTGTCTGATTTAATACACTACTGAGAGACCAAGAAACGCATGCCTAGCATGGCAGCCAGGAGATAAGAGGTCCTGGTTCAAATTTGGCCTTAGACACTTCCTAGAGTGACCTGGGCAACAAGTCACTTAACCCCAGTTGCCCAGGTCTTACCACACATCTGTCTTAGAATCATTATCAAGTAGTGATTTTAAGATAGAAAGTAAGGTTTAAAAAAAAAGAAAAGAAAACTAGTTTCAGGGTTCATCTGGACCACCAACCACGTGACTGTGAGCAAGCTACTGAATCTTATTTTCCTTAACTGTAAAGGTGATACTTCCATATCTAAACGTTGTTGTATTGATAAGTGCATTAGAAACTATAAGGTCTTCTAAAGAAGTCTGATTTTTAGTTAATCAAGGAGAAGGGATAAGAATAGCTCATTCCTGTTTCTAAATCAACATAATATTATAACTCATTTAACATTTCCACTCAAATTAGTAAATCTTTGTTCTGATCCACTAATGTGGAATTGGAGAAAAAGAATAAAAATCCACATTTATGGAATCCTTTACTCCTATTCCTATGAAGTCAGTTGTATAAGTTTGTGGTTTTATTTTTGGCTTTTGTTTGTTAGTTCACATCTATGAATTAACTAGGGGTATTTCCTTCACTGAGATAAATGGGCAACTACTCTATAAATTGTAGTGAGAACTGCCTGAGAAAGTGAAAAATTAGGTGATTTGTCTTACCCCTAGCCACATAATTAGTATATTTCAGAGGTAGGATGTGATTATGATAATGATAATTAGCATTTATATAGTGCCTCCTTTGTGCCAGGCTAAACAAGTATTTCATTTGATCCACACAAAAAAAACTGAGATTATTATACCAGCTGCTATTATTATTCCCATTTTACAGTTGAAAAAATAGAAAAACAGATTCAATTACTTACCCAGGGTCACAAGCTAGAAAGCATCTCACAACAAATCTGAACTCGGGTCTGCTGGCTTACAGATCCAGAGCTATGTCCACTGTACCACATAGCTACCTAGAACCAAGCCTTAATGACTCCAAGGTCCCTTACCCAGTATTTCATTCTGCTGCTTTATCTCTGTTTCAGTGTGAGCAATCCAAAACTCAGAAAGATCAAACAACCAACTCCCATCACTCAGTGCTAGTTAGTGCTAGAGCTGGGGGGTGAAAATAGCTGTAGTACTTACTCCAAGGTCATCACTGTTTACAACCTGCCTCATTTCTACTCACCAGAGTGGAGGGTCAAGATATAGTCTCTCATTGTTATTGAAAATATCCACAAATTAGCAACATGAAACAAAACTATAGGAGTCATATTTAAATTAATGACAATAATTAATCATTTGGACCACAGTTTCCTTCTCATAAAATGAGAGAATTTCTTAAGGCATTCTCACTCTGGTATCCTATGATTCTTTGAGTTATTTTTGAGTACTTAGACCCAGCCATAGAAAGCAGAAAAGAAAAGGGTTAGGATCTGACCTATGATCCTAGTAGTATAGGAAACTCCTAGCCAACAAAGCAAAACAAAAAAAAGAAAAGAAAAAGAAAAAAACCTCTTCCCCTTCCCTAATGATCCCTTTTTCCCTGGAGCCATTTAGATGACTGACAAGTCCTTATCCAGACTTATAGCTCCCAGAATTCCAGCCACACTGCTCACGTCCCTTCCAGCTCACACTCTCATCTATAACACCTTAATACAACAGGAGTAACACTCCTTTTTTCTTTCTTTTTGATATTATCTTCTGCCATTAAAATGTCAATTGCTTGAGTGTAAGGACCATCTTGTTTGCTTCTTTAGGTATGCCTTGCACTTAGCGCTGCAGCTAGCACACAGTAAGCACTTGATAGATGCTTTATCTCTGTCAATCTATCTACCTCCTTATATCTATCCCTCCACCAATTTCTTTCACCACCCGCTCTACAACGTACAATCTTATGAGGTTAAATAACTTTCCCAGGGCCAACACAGATAGCACATATCACAGACAAGACTTGAACTCAGTTCTTTCTGACTCCAAGATTAATTCTATTTATTACTTTGTTACCTCTCACAATTTAAATCCTAATTAGAAATCATTTCCATTTAGTTTTTTAATTGATTTTATTAATCAAAACTTAATTAACATTGTTCTTTCTCGTATATTATTTAGAAAGTGGAAAGAAAATATCTTCATTTCCATTGATATGATAATTATTCACAAGATCTACCTTTTCCTCATTGTAGGCACTTCTCCCTTCTTCAGGACTTTTTTTTGTTTTTTTACTATGAAAACATCTATTCTATACATTTTTAGTGACTTTAGTCCTTTAAAAAAAAAAAAACCTTCACCTTCTGTATTAGAATCAATACTGTGTATTAGTTCCAAGGCAGAAGAGTGGTAAGGGCTGGCAATGGGGGTTAAGTGACTTGCCCAGGGTCACACAGCTGGGAAGTATCTGGGGCCAGATTTGAACCTAGGACTTCCCATCTCTAGGCCTGACACTCAATCCACTGAGCCACCCAGCTGCCCCCTAACCTCATTCTTAAAGGTACACTATACCAGTCAATACTGAAATGTTTTCACTATTAGGGGGAAAAGAGTGAATAAATATGTTTGCAGCCAATACTCATATAACATTAAATCTTTTTCAGAGATGGACAACTTATAGAATTATCATGGTCATGAAGTTATTTCAATGTAGATTTAAAGAAAATCTTTAAGAAATGGGTGAGAAATCAGCAACATTAAAGTTTGATCCACGCAATTGCAAAGTAAAAGAATTCTAATATTATGAATAAATTATATTTATACCATGCTTTAAGTTTATTAAAAGTTTCCTCACAACAACCTAATGATATAGGTACAAATGAGAAGTTCAGAGGGCTCACAAATAATGTTCTCAATTACATAGCTAATAAGTGCCCAGAGTCGGTCAGCTAGGTGGCTCAATGGATTGAGACGGGAGGTCCTGGGTTCAAATGTGACCTCAGACACTTCCTACCTGTGTGACCCTGGGAAAGTCACTTAACCCTCATTTCCTAGCCCTTACTGTCCTTCTGCCTTAGAACCAATACAGTATTGGTAAGGGTAAGGTAATAGAAGATAAAGGATTTTTTTTTTTATGTCTTGAGCTGGGTAAGAATTTAAAGATAATTTAATCCAACCCAGATCTCTAGGGTTCATTCCATCTCTAACAGTCTAGGACTTTCTGAACAGATTGGGAAAGTTTCCATAATATCAAAGTATATAACCCTGATGAAGTGGAAGGAGATGTGGCAAGTAAATGTTCTTTATTGTAAATCTTATCTCACATGCTAGCTCAGGGAAGTTCTTAACATTTTTTCCATGTCCCCCTTTTGAAGTCTGGTGAAGCCTATGACTCCCTTCTCAGAATGATGTTTTTAAATGCAGGAAATAAAATACAAAAGATTACAAAGGAAACCAATCACATTGACAAGCAATTGTCATAAATTCACAGACCCCAGATTAAAACCTATAACTAGCTAAGCACAATGATAGCAGTAAGAGAGCTTTAAATAATTGTTGCCCCCTACAAGTCAAGCACCATACCTGGAACAAAGTTAGTGTTTGATAAATATTTGGTGAATTAATTCTGGATGCTTGTTCACATTAAACAAAAAAAAATCAATAATGGGAAAGATTTCCATTTTTCCTTAAAGGACAGATCTCTTATTTGGATACTAGATTATTTAGGTATCATCCTTCATTTAATCCTTAATAAAGAGTAAAAAAAACACATTTTCCATCACTTATTATCCTGGTGAGTACCCCAGGGACTTCTGTCTGCCTGCTCAGCCTGAGATCAAAAAGTATTGCACAAGCTATTCATTCTAGACTGACTATCACTGTATTTTCAACCCGTCCTTTCTTAAACCTGTATATAATGCTGATTTAGAGATAAAAATCTCTCACCCTTGGATCATGCAGCTCTACCTGAATATTCTTGTTTTTTTAAAAAAATAATGATAATTGCAATTCTCAGTTCTTGATTTCCTAGGCTGCTTCAAATAGCAACCATTTTTGTGCACTGAACAAGACATTTAACAAATGCTATCGTCAAATGTTGCAGGAGGCAGTGGAAATCTATCTCCCTAAATGAAACCATGAAGCAAAAATATATATATATATTTCAGTTGGATCTTCTGGAATTACTTGCCAGAGAAACTGGAGAAAAGCAGAAGGGGAAAGCGAATAAGGAAGAGATGCCTCTCTGCTCAGATCATTTACCTTCCAAACCCTCCCTCTCAGGACTACAGCTACATTTTAACAAATGTATTAGTTCCAACTACAGAAGGCTCTTTGTGAATAATTTAGAAGATTGAGCAGGTAGGACCAGAAAAACCTTAGCTGAGAGTTATGGAAGGAAGGAGAGAGAGAGAAGACATGAGGAAGCATTTACAATGTCTGAGAAAATTTCTGATCATTCTTAGGGGCATACTTACCCAACCCATAATAAATTAATATAGATGGAATTATATTGCAAAATCAGGCTAAAATGATCATCAACAGTAACCTTGAAATGTAGGAAAATCAGCCTGGGGCTGACTACGTGGATAAGAAAAAGCCTCTGACTTTTTTTTTTATTTATCTGGGAGAGGTTTCTCCTCCATCCCCAAGCCAGCCTTCCTGAGACATTCACTTAGTTATCTATCTGGTTGCCATCACAGGGTAGGGTAGGACAGGATAGGATCTGTCTCCACATCTCTCTCCCTCTCCCAGGACCTGGACCTGCACTATCAGTCTGATTTGCTGTCTTGTAGAAGTAGCTATAAGGAGCTTTAAAAAAATGCAAACCAAAACAACAAAATAAAAACTCTGAAATGGTAATGGGACCAACCTCATGCTCTTTCAAAGGGAGAAAACATTAGAGCAAAGGTTTATAAACTGGAATCCATGGACCTGTAGATTTCAGAAGGGGAGTTCATGAATTTGAATGGGGAAAAATACATCTTTATTTTCCCTAACTGAAATTTAGCATGTCCTTCAGTTATTTAAATAAATCGTTCTAGAAAGGGATTCGTAAGCTTCATCAGATTGCCAAAGGGGCCCATGATACAAAAAAAGATTAAGAATTCTTGCATTAAATTATCCTCTCCAAAACCTAGACAGATAATAAAAGTTAAAATGGGCTTCCCTTGGGAATAACAAACTGGGCTATACATAGCTGAAAGGAAAAAGAAGAAATTGCATTGTACAGTCTGCCTGACTTCCTGAATTTATTGGAAGTATAATTGAATGCATGGCAGAAGGAGATGTTTTTAGACCAACACCCCTGCACATCTGTGAATTCATCGATGTCAGTATTCCCTCCACTGGTACAGCTCCTGAACAAACCATACCTGCCCACTCTGTGTGAAACGTTTCCATGTCCTCCGTCAGATAATTTTAGGGTTGTGACTTTAAATCTAGATTTAAATGGTCACCAAATAAAATTCCCAAGTCAGTCTGGAAATTTATGTTAATTTAATTAATATAGAGGGAAGGAATTTAAGGAGAAGGGGGAAAGAGGATATAGGATTTCTCCTACCTGGCCTATGCCAGGGAGAGTTTTAAACTCCCCACCTCTAGGTCTCTGAAGATTAGAGGCTTCTGAGAGGAAAAAGTTGGAAAGTAAAAGAGGAAAATTCAATCAGAAACTCACCACTGAACCAGACAATAGATTGTAGTCATGCTAAGATGTCGAAAGGCTCAGCATGCAACTCTCAGCTAACTTTCCGCCGCCAATCAAGGAAAGAGAGAGAGTGTGCCCTTGAGAGAGAAAAAATCTCAGATATATAGACCTTTCATCCTTGTGTCTCCTCTAAATTTTCACATCTACCAATCACATTAAAGGCTTTTTCTCCAGGACTGCCCATACTTTTAGTTCTCACCTTCTTTGATTTGATTATATCTTTAGAGATATAGTCACTTAACACCTTTTTGTATTAGATCTAAAAATAGACAGCTTAAAGGTCTAGCTTCACTATAAGGTGAGAACTAAGTACCTTCATTGTTCAATCAGGAGATTACAACTTTATTTTCCCCTAAAGTACAATCTAAGTAGGGTGGAGTAGGTTTTAAAGTTCATACCTCCCACAAATCCTTGTTATTAAATTCATAGGCTCATAGATTTAGAACTTGGAGGGACCCTTGAGATCATCTAATATAATATTCTCCTTTTTAAAGAAGGAGCAATGATTAAGGAATATTTGGTATGAACAAAGGCACACAGGAAATAAGGGAGAGAACCAGGATTTGAATCTAGGTCCTCTGACAGGAAATCAAATTCTCTGTGCTACATAGCACATGCTACCTCTTATTATCTTAGTAGAGGGCAGACTGCTTATAGATGTTTATGGATTTGTTCCACACTGCAAGCAGAATTCATTCTTTGTCCTTTTATCCCACAAATGACTACATGAAATTTTGTGGTCATGTTTGCCAAAACAAATTTGCCAATTAAAAGGTGCACTGGGTAGAATGTTGGACTTGGAGTCAGGAAGGCTTGAATTCATATCCAGACATTTAACTAGCAATATGATCCAAAGTAAGTCACTTAATTTCCCTGTGTTTCAATTTCCTCACCTGTAAAATGGACAGAATAAGTGTTTGCTTGATATGTTTGTTATGAAGACCCCTTAAAAGTCCTATAAAAATATAGGAATGATTTGAGGTTTAGGCTTTAAAAGATGGCACTATAGCAAAAACAAGTAAATGATAACATTTGTACAACCTGGTGGAATTGTTTGTTGGCTCTGGGAAAGGGGAGTGAAGAAAGAAGTAAAAGAAAATGAATCATATAAATATCGAAAAATATTTTAAAATAAATTCTTTTTCAAACTCCTATAAAAATGGAAGCTATTATTTAATGTTTCTGTTCATTCTGACTGCCTTAGCCTGCAAACTCCCCAAAGGCAGGAACTATGATTTTATTAGCTACATCCCCACTACATATAGCATGGGCAGCTAGGTAGCACAGTAGATAGAGAATGGGGCCAAGACAGAAAAATTCATTTTCAGAAACTCAAATCTGGACCGATGTACTTACTAGCTGTGTGACCCTGGGCAAGACACTTAACCCTGTCTGCCTCAGTTTCCTCATTTATAAAATGAGCTGGAGATGGAAATGATAAACCATTCCAGTATCTTTGCCAAGAAAGCCTCAAAAGGCATCAGGAAGAGTAGGCTATGACTGAACACAACAAAATGTCCATAGGTGCCTAAAAATTAGTTAATAGATACTCTATTACAAAAATGATAATATGGAAATAGGTATTGAGTGATAATACATGTATAACCTAGTTGAATTGCTTGTTGGCTCTAGGAGGGGGAGATAAGAGGAAAGGGAGAGAACATGAATCATGTAACCATAGAAAAATTCTTTTAAAAAATAAATGAAAATTAGTTAATAGAAGGTCATGAGGTTTCCTGGAATTTCATGTTAAAGAGGCAGAAACCATTTATTTCCAACCCTTCATTTTACATTTGATGAAATAAAGAAATATAATCAAGAAAAATCAAGTCTTTTGACTCCAGATCCATTGTCTATCCTTAGATTGTTTCTAGTCTAAAGAAGACAAAATAGATTCAAACATGGACAAAGAAATGCTACTTGAAATAGGAACAAATCACCTCAATTCTCCAAGATTAATTTCTCCATATGTAAAAGAAAAGGGCAAGACTATGTGATCTTAGTGTAAGAATCTTAGCAATCCAGTTCAATTTGCTCATGTTATAGATGTAAAAACTGAGGTCCAGATCAGAAGAAACCTGTCCAAACTCACACAATGAGTCACTGGCAAAGCTAGTACCAGAACTCAGTTATCCTGACTCTAAATACAGACATCCACAAATATAGCCTGCAATATGATTTCCCAACCAAAAAGTCTTCTTAATATTCATACCCTTAATGTAGTTCTGATAAATGGAAGCCAGCTATTATCTTTCTTGATTTGAAGGGTCATTGCCAAAGCCTCAAACCATTTCTGTTTTTTAAAAAGCAGCTGCTTTGAAACACCATCCCTCATTAAAGTACTTTCTCATTCTCTCTTTTACTGTGCTGACAACACACCAAAGGCAGGGGTCTGTAAGATCTGTCTTTATTTGGCATATGATTACTGTACGGTACAAGGAAATGAACATATCTTGAAGCTCCATGCTATCTAGAGAAAGCATGTCATTTTTTCTACATTTCCACTTTGGGCCATAATCATTTTAATCTGCTCTGATATATATGCCTCCTCGTTGCAAAGAAGAATTACAGAGAAGCTTTGGGAGCAAGGAGACATTTTTTATTAAGCTTTTTTCTATTACCTGCCATACAGTCTCATTCTTTGTCAGATGTTGCTGCCTTTTATTCATAGATCAGGTGCTGGAAACTAGATGAAAATATGCAATCTGGCTGTTCTTTGGTTCCAAGAATCATCTCCATGTAGAAAAAAGAAAACCCTTGAGGTACACATATGTTGAATCGGAAACAGTCTCAAGAATGGTGCTACCAAGGAGAAGAGAAATCCTAGAAACAAAAGCCTAGATGAAAAGAACTTGATATTCACTGTCACTTTGGCACAGTAGGATATCTGTTTGACTTGCCTGTGTGTGTGGTATTTAGAAAACAGCAACAACAACACAGTATTTTTTTCTCTTTCCTTTCACTTTGGATGTCAGCCCCCCTTTTGTCAACTGCCAACCCTGAGTTCTGAGTTAAATTAAAACTAGGTATGCAAGGAGAGGGTGCCATTTTCTTCAGGACCTTGTGTGAATAGATAGGATAATAGGTTTCCATGGTAACGGGGTAGTGATGACATGCTTGGTGACATCAGACTTACATAACATGAAATGGATATGCTAAAAGTGTATCTACTTTATCAACTCAAGAGGAGAGAATCTGGTTTGTAAGAAACAAAAGATTTTCAAAAAGAATTATAATGAATGGAAATGTCCCACTGGCATTGCTTTTCCCTAGAAACTGAGGGCAAACCGTATAGAATACTTTCAAATATCTGGGCATTTGGAGGGAATGAAAACCT
Source organism: Monodelphis domestica (assembly GCF_027887165.1). Taxonomy (NCBI): domain Eukaryota; kingdom Metazoa; phylum Chordata; class Mammalia; order Didelphimorphia; family Didelphidae; genus Monodelphis; species Monodelphis domestica. The sequence continues at coordinate 615,861,768 of NC_077227.1, forward strand.
TGGTCTAATGAACTGAGAATGTTATTCTTGTGTCACGGAAGAATCATGAAGAAACTCTTACCTTAGTAGCTTTGTCTAATACATGAACATAATGCCCAGTCATCCAAAATGCAAAGGCTTGGACCAAAATGTTGTTTGAACTTCTAGCTTTAAGAGCTAAAATCCCATGGATGCATGTGGCCAGCTATCATAGGTAGAGGCAGAAAGAAGGGAGAGTTAGGAGTCAAAGTACCTGCTACGTTGAGCCTGTGTGATATCAGCTAGTTGTTTAACATCTCCATTTTCTCATATATAAAATGAGAGTTAGAACATCATATCCAAAAGGTTCTGACTAGCTGTAAACCTAGAACTTGATTATCCCATTGGTAGGCCATGGCTTACGTTTTAAAACCTAAATGAGATAGATATATTTGTGCTCTTCTAGGTTCATAGTTTACCTTCAAAAGGAAAAAAATCCATTTTGGTCTTTGTTTCTTTGACTAGAGTCACCTTTAAGCTTTTATTTTCACCTGAAGAGACATCTTACTTGAGCCTTGAAAGCTAGACTTTAGCAAAGAAGGGAACTATTATTTTATAGAGGTGTTTCTAGGCAATATTTGCTATTGCAAAATAAAATCTAAGGGGGTCCAGAAAAACAGAACTTCTAAAAATTCAGAGCAACGAATCTTAAACTTTGGAGTAGGGCTCAGACTGTAAAGACACCACTAGCCTCTACGTATTTCAGCATGGTGCCTAAGCAGCCCATGTCTTCAGCTCAGCTTCAGGGTGCCAGAGTCAAAGAATCTGTAATGACTATCTTTACCCCCATTTCCAGTCACATGAGCCTCTTCCTCAGTACAGGTCATCCTCATATTTGTAATTTCATAACTTTGGACAATCCAACTCCCCCCATGTTATCTTCCCTTCCTTCTGCTATCCACAAATAATAAAGAAAAATAATTATGATGATAATAACAATAATAGCATTTACATGGCAGTTTACAAAGTGCTTTATAAATATTATTAATTAATATTTATTAAGCTGTACTATACTAAACATTGGGAATACAAAGAATGGTAGAAGACAGTATATGCCCTCTAGGAGTTTACAATCTAATAGATGATAACTTGTAAATAACTACATAAAAATGAGTTATGTATAGGTTAAATTGTAAAACTGCCTTTGATCTTCACCACAGCTCTGGGAGTTACTTAACAGAGAACCAGGAACATAGTAGGCATTTTAAAAACAGGTGATAAAAATAATAATCGAGTTGCATGTTCTCCAAGATAGGCAATTCATTTGGATCATGGATTACTTTAGCTTGCTATTAGTCAAGTGAGAGTACCTGAACCATTGATGTCTTTTGAGGGATAACAGCTAATAAAGGTTTCTTGGGGAGAGCACCTAGAGAAGCATTTTCATACAATCCTTCTGATAGCAGCATCAGAGCAAGAGCAATCAATCAACATTTTCAAACACCTACCAGGTGCCAGGCTCAGGACTAAGTGCTGGGGAAATAGAAAGACTTAAAAGACAGAAAGATAGTCCCTGCCCTCAAGAAGTTTACAATCTAATGGGGGAGGCAGAATGCAAACAAACATAGACAAAGAAAGATAAACATGAGATAATTAGCAAAAAATTTAAAAGATGGAAAGCACAGGATTTAAGAGGGGTTAAGGAAAGCTTCCTATAGAATATAAGATTCTAATTAGGACTTAAAGAAAATCAGGGAAGTCAGTCAACAGAGATGAAATAGGAAAATGTTCCAAGCATGGGGGGCAGACAGAGAAAATGCCCAGAACAGAGTTGGAGGGTCTTGTTCATGGAACAGCCAGGATACCAGAATCACTGGATCAAAGAGAACATATAAACATATATATACATATATATTTACTGTACCTATGTATATGAAAGAAATATACAAAGTCAGTACAAGGTTATCTTAGAAGAGAAGCAAGTGGGGAAGATCAGGAAAGTCAACAGAAGGAATTGAATCTTGAAGGAAAAAAAGGAATCCCATGAGGCAGGAGAGAGATTGAAAAGGGAGAATGAGCCAGGTATGGGAATAGCCAGAACAAAAGCACAGAGATGAGAGATGGAGCACCATATGTAAAGAACAAGCAAATCAGAGGTTGATTTGGCTCAACCAAAGAATACAAGGAGGGGAGTACTTCCTAAGAAAACTAGAAGGGTGGGCTGGGTTTCCTCTCCTTTTACACACCTCTCCTTTTACATATATCAGTAATAAAATGAAAGGAGTGGGAAAAGGAATGAAATCGAACCTCTGATTTGTAAGATATCATACCTGGGCAATAATGTGAAAGCCTGCAAGACCTGCACTGAAGAAGATGTAATAATGATCAGAAGGTCCCTGAGGCACTTCATACCAATGCTTCATCAGCATCCCTACCCACAAGATTCTACCTCTATCAGGACCTCCCAGCTCGGCCCTCTGTCAGCAGTCCTCCAGATTCAAGGAACCCCTATCTTCAGATCATTCTTTGGCAGACTTTGCTGTGATTTGAGTTCAAAGTTCCTGAAAGGAAAGACACAGGAATGTTTTCATACCAGCCATTTTAGTCATCACTTGGGGAAGCAACTTTTCTGCCCATCAATTGCCTACCAACTGCAATACCTAGGGAAAGTGGAACAGCTTAGTTGAAGAAGTAGAGCACATTGTAGGAAATCCAGAAGGCAGTATGTCCTAGGGAAATTCATCTGCCACCACCATTTTGAATATCATCTTCCCTCAGACCCTGTTGGAACTAGACCAGGACCCTAAACCTAAAAGCCTTTGGAATAGTAATACTTCCAGCCCAGTGCCCATAGCCATCACTCTGAGAAGTAACCTTTATGGAGATGTAGCATGGTAACCAAATCTGCAGGTGCTATAGTAACATCTACTAAAGACAAAGAAAAAAAAATTATCACCAAAGAGTACTTGGAAGAATGAATGTTTCTAAAAAGCAGCATGTAATGAAAACAGTAGTAGAAAAAAACTGAAAGACCAGAATCTTGGGGTCTGTCTTTGCCATTTGTAAGACCTTGAACAAGTTTCTTTACTTTTGCCTGTTCTTGGGTTCTTCATCTTTAAAATGAGAGGGTTGTAACAGGTTGGTCCTAAGGTTCCCTCCAAGATTGATGACTTTATAAAAGCTGTAACTTTAAAGAAGAGACAGCTGAGTATCCTGCTTCAGTTGAATGCTATAAATTATTTTGCTTCTCTGTTTGTAACTAAAATACAGTTTTTGTTTCATATGTCTTGTTTCCAAGTGACACTGAGTTTCCAGTGACACTGAGTGAGCTGTTTACCACATTTAGTGGTTACATCTCATCACAAAATGAAACTGGTAAATAAAACTTGTCATTTCCACTCCATAACCCAAAATTATTTGACTATGTCCCTGTCAAATAGTCCAAGTGTTTTGCTATTTGTTTGGATTTCTTTCTAATCAAAAGCATCCTCACTTGTTGGAGAATCAGGTTGTAGCCAAAGCAATGAGGAAAAGTTCAGAGAAAAATCAGATTTTTTTCAATCAATTTCTCAACTCCCCCTGAGTTTTTCTTATTATTCCTGGAGTTTGGTTCTCCAGCTGTAATCTGATTGCTTTTGACTGAAAGCAATAGAATGAATTACATCATTAAAATGTTATAAAGATCAAAACGGAACCAAAAAATAAGCTTCTAATTGAAAATACGGTTATTTTAGAATTGAGTCATCAGATCAATAATGCATCACTATATTAATTTAATTCTACTGTTAAAATACCTTTAATTTTGCTTTTGAAGTATCTTGTATAAACAGAGACACGGGGAGTTACCTATAGAGCTGTATCAGACAGTAACTTGTTCTTTTCTATAATTATTCTGGAGTGAATTAATACTAGCTAAAACTGATAAATTAATATTAGTTAAAACCCCCTTGGCAAAAAAAAAACAACTAGAATCAAAGTGGGACCCATTGAGAGGCAAATGGCTAAGTAAGTCCTGATATGGGATATCATTGTGCCATAAGAGATGATGAATATGAGTAATTCAGGGTAATATAGAGACACTGGTATCAGTTGAAGCAAAGTGAAGATTTGAGTTCAAATCCTACCTCAAACAATTACTACCTAGGAGACCCTGGGCAAATCACTTAATCTCTTCAGCCTCATCTGTAAAATAGGGATAATGATAGAACCATCTTTCCAAGTTGTGAGGAATAAATGAGATAATATGCAAAGAGTTTTATAAACTTTAAAACATTATATAAGTGCTAACTATTAATAATAATATACTAGTAAAGTTTCCAAAGTCATTCACCTATATCATCTCATTTGTTCCACCAACAACTCTGAGAGGTAAGAGCATTTAACAGATGGGGAAATTGAGGCAAAAAATTAAGTGACTTGCCCTGACTCATACAGTCAGCCTCTGTCTCAGTCCTCTTGATATCCAACTGTTCTCACAGACCTACCCTTGAGTCATCTAAAATAATGGAGAATGTCACTGTGAAACAGGAGGAGGTCTGGGTGTCTAATATAGGAACTGACCTAACTATTAATAGACATTTATTAAGCATCTAAGTGTAAGACATTATAGGTAGTTGAAGCTATTTTATTCTATTATAATTTGAAGGAAACTAGAAAGGAGATCATACTCATTTAAGAATCTATAACCAGTTCAAAACCAGTTCTTTAGTTTTAAGTATCAAATGTAATCTAAAGCACATGAAAAAAAACACAAATTGCTAAGGCAAGACTAGTTACCAATCAATAGGTTTTCCACGGAGTGCTGTTAAATCTTTAACAAGTGACTCTAAGGGAGGGGGGAATAAAGGACCCCAAAGCAAACTTTTAGATTTAATCTGTATTATAAAAACTTTCTCTGTCATTTTCTTATATCTTGGCAATGGAGTGTACAAGGTGTTCATGGAAGACTAATATGTGGTGCGAGGGCTCTTTCCAAGCTGCTTTTCTCTTTTGATGGCTATTTGCCACCAAGCTGTCACCTGTGGCTTCACTACACCCCAATAAAACCATCTTGACAGACAAGCCTCAAACATATTGGTAAATTAGGAACAAACAAATTGGTAAATTAGGAAAAGATCAGATTTTGGCATTAGTGCTATATAGGGCTTATGACATGAAATAAACCAAGGTCATCCACCGCATCCCAGGCCATTGCCAGTCATCTGGATTTTTGTCCTGATACTGGACTTTGATGACTCTGGAAGAGAGAGTGAGGCTGATGACTTTGTGCAAATCTGCCTCAGAAATTAAATTCATAAAGAAATCAAAATCGCCCCAGGATGTCCTTGATCCTCTTTGAAAATGAAAGATGAACAACAATTAGGTAGTCAACAAAACAATAAATCAAACCCTAATTTATAATTTGCCAATTTCTGTACTCATACTGTAAATTTAACAATCTGCTCTGTTGAGCTGATTCAAGCTGGCTCCAGCATATCTGCTATGTTTCCCATTGCCAGCTTGGGAGAATGAGAGCTAATTCTCCACTGTTATAATGTTTGAGAAAATTGTATGACTTCCTGGCCATGATGAAGCATTAGATTAAAACTATGGAGAATTACCAGCATGGAGAAGAATTACTAGCATTGACCACTAAATGATGCATTCTTTGGCACAGAAGTATATGAAAAAAAATAAGAAATAAAAGTGCTCCTTAATCCCTCCCCATCCACTTCCACAATGATAGTGGAAATGACAGAAAAGGTCCATAAAATCTGGAAAACTGCTGACTTCAGAAGTACAGATCTGAGTGGGAGGCAACCTCAGAGGCCATTTAATTCAGCCAACTCCCTGAAGAAAAATCTCCTCTACCACAAATGTAATAAGTACAGCAATGCCAAAGCAAAGTAGGCTGCCCCAGTAGATGGTAGGCTCTCTTCTCACCAAGGTCCTCAAGCTAGGGCTGGATGACCACCTGTTAGAAATGTGCTAGAGGAGATATGCTACTGAGTGTCCAGGGTCACATTTGAATTCAGATCTTCCTGACTCCAAGTAAACTGGAGTTTGAGAAGTTTCTTAAGTTTGGGACTTAAGCCCCAAGTATACTCAAAGTTCTATACTCAACCCACTACACCACTTAGCATCCTAGAAATAAAGACTATTTAAGCAGATATTGTAACAGTCCAGGCTAGAAGGGAAGATGAAGTGGAGTATGGAGAGAAGCTATCACTAGAATGGTTTGTTGCATGAGTGGAGGGAAGATAAATAGGAGGAAAATGCTTATTTGTACAAAGATATTTATTGCATCTTTTTGTGATAGCAAAAAAAAATTGGAAAATGAGGGGGTGTCCCTCAATTGGGGAATGACTGAACAAATTGTGGTATATGATTGTGGTGGAATACTATTATGCTGTAAGAAATGGAAAGCAGAACGATTTTGGAAAAATCTGGAAATACTCACATGAACTGATACAAAATGAAGTGAGATTAGAACATTGTACACAGTGACAGTAATATTTATTCATGTACTGTGAATGACCTAGTTATTTTTAGCAATGAAGTGATATGAAGAAAAATGTAATCTACTCTCAGAGAAAGAACTGACAGACTCTGGATGCAGACAAAGACATATGATATTTCACTTTGTTGTTGTTGTTGTTTGAGTTCTCTTCCACAACATTACTAATATGGAAAAATGTTTTAAATGAATTGTGTGTGTAAATTCTATATCAGATTGCTTACCATCTCAGGGAGGGGGTAAGGACAGAAAAAGGGAGGAAAAGGGAGGAAGGAAGAGGAGGGAAGGAATTTGGAACTCTTTTTAATTAATGTTAACAATTATTTTATATGTAATTGGAGAAAATAAATTATTATTTAAAAATAAAATAAAATGCATAGAATCTGGTTCTTTGCTTGAAGTCTATATGTTTTGACCATTATATTTTAGCATAGTTGTCTTCCTTTGAAATCTTATAAAATTTATTTTAAGCATTTAAAAACATTGTTGAGGAGGGAATCCATTAGCTTCACCAAATTTTCAAAGGGATCCATGATATAAAAAAAGAATAGGAATTTCTGGTCTGAATGGTTTCTAAGGGATAAATCCTATGATCCAATGAAACTTAGACACAGAACCTATGTTCCCATGAGAATATCACCACCACCACCACCTCAGTTTCTAGTTTAGCAATGAGACCCTCCCTGTATCTAAAATGCTAGGTAGGATAAGTTTCCTGATTAAGTTGGGAGACTAAGTATGCCATTGAAAACACAGTTGTCATCTGCAGTCTGCCATGTGGTAAAGTCAGGCACTGTCACAAATATTCTATCCAACATTAACAGTAGTCAGCTGTCAAATTTGTGACCACTTCATGTTGGTGCTGAATTTGGTACTTAGTCATTGAATTTGATGCTCCTGTGTGCCAGCTGATCCTCTCTACTAGAAATCTGGGCACTCGGTCCAAGAATTAGACATTGAAATACATCCATTTAAGGCCATTCAGCCCACATCTTATCAATAATAGGTTCCAACTCTCTGTTCCATATGGATATTCCAGAAAGGCAGTGTCATTGAAATTCACAGAAATTTTACCCAACACAATTGAAGTGGGTTTAAAAATCCCATGTATAGTTCAGTGATGCTCAGAATTTATACAATCCAACTACATTTTGGACACTTGCCTGGGGTGGGAAATGGAGACATAACAGCTTCTCTGAGCATTTAGTTTGAGAAATTAATGGATACCAGATTCTAGAAGATGGAATTTATATTTCACTAAGAAATTAAATTGGGGAGTGTTGTAAAGATTGCTAGAGAATAGTTTGAGAATTTACCTAAAATTAACTTTTCTAAATTATGACAGCTGGACTAGACTTTGCAAATTTGACATCAGGTCCTTTCCCAAAATATTCCATATTTGTTTATAAGGGATCTAGATAAAGCATTCCTTCTACACATTAAAACTATCATCTAGGCTTAATGCATGACAGATAGGATCTTCAAATCACTTTTCCCCACGTGTGCAAAGCTGATTAGTTCTGAACAAATGAGACATCATACTGCATCTTTTAAAGCAATTCAAGCCTATTTTCTACTTTCTGTCTATCCTTTTGAGGTTTAAAGAAGGAATGAGAGCAGAATTGTTCTAAGGAGTCTACACTATTCAGGACTAAGAGAGTTGTGGGCAGCAACCCCTAAGAAACACAGGATACAGAGTTGAGGCCACTTTTCACCCTTCAGGATGGATCAGGTGTATTATATTCAAACTTATCTATATGCCTATTATTTATTGCAGATTTCTGGCAAATACTTCACCACCCTGGAGAAGAATGAAACTTCGCATACATGAAAATGAATGAACGAAGCATTTATTAAGCCCTTAATGTGTACAAAGCACTGTGCTGGAGAAGAAAGGAGCTCACATTCTAATTTGATCATTTTTTTTATCTTTGTATCCCCAAAACCCAGCATAGTGTCTAGGCATATAGTATATTCCCATCATATTTGCCTTTGTGACCTCAATACTTAGTCTTCACATCAACCTTTAAGAATTCCTTGTTCTCTTCAAAACTCAGTTGTCTCCTATATAAAGCCTTTCTTAACCTCCCAACTGCAAATGCCTTTCCCACAAAAAGGCCCAGTGCATAGAATGCTGGATATGGAATTGGGAAGACCTGAATTCAAATCCTTTCACATAAACTTACTTGTGATCTTGGGCAAACCACAACCTCTGTCTGCCTAAGTTTCCCTCATCTATAAAATGGTCATAGTAGCACCTGCCTCTCAGGTTTTTTGTGAGAATCAAATGAAATAAAATAATTTATAAATCTTAAATTGTTAATAAAAGAAATCACAAAAGTCTTAGTGCAGACTTTTGGGAATAGTCTTTATAAATGCTAGATATTATTATTATTCAGAGTAAGACTCTTCCTTTTTCAAATGATAAGCTCTAAAGTACTGAGCTCCTCTTCATCTTTATTTTCATCGGGAAGATGGATTATGGGTGGAAATGAGATTTCTCATTCTTTAGGCAGTCCTGGCCCAGACAGCAATATTATAGTGTTTCAACCTTTTTCAATGCAGATTTCGGCAATGCTGATATCACTTAACTATCTTGCTACTTTTGCCCCAAATTTCCTTTTCTTTGTCTAACATTGCATCCTTAATTAACCAGGCAGACATACAATAAGCTCTCTGGTAAGCCCATCCCATTAGCACTAAGCTCTAGCTGAAATACCAAGAAAGCTTTTTAGTTATTATATAAGGAGGAAATTACCTTTCTGAAAAATAATACATTGTGACCTTTCTTTAAATTAAAGAAGAGAAGAGGAAGCTGTGAGGATGGAGCCCAAAATTACACTTGCATTGGACTTTAAACATTAATTTTTCTTTGAGGGAAGGCAGACCATATAAACCTCTGCAAGCATCAAAAGGAGCTCTTATTGGAATTCTACACAGCTGACAAGAAACAAGGTAAAAAAGATGAATTGAGTTCTAACCTATTGACTGCCCCTCTGAAGTTCTACATGATATTACCATTGACTTTCCTCTCTCCTTCATCTTCTTCATCTCCTATATCTAATCAGTTGCTGAATTCATTCACTCTTCACTCTGAAATATCATATATAGCTATATATGTTTCTTCCCTCCGTTCCTTCTGCCACTTCTCCAGTCTTGGCCTTCATTACCACTTTCTGCAACTTCCTTCTTCCACTCTCTCTCCCCTGCTCCAATTACCTTTCACCTTCCTTACGGATTCACGTCCAGCACTCCATCTACTGTACCACCTCCTTGTCTATACCAACAGATGGTATCATTCTGGTATTTATCGGTGAAACCATAAGGTACATACCATTCATTCCACAAGGTAGGTACAAAGTCTCTTTGCAAGATTATACCCCAGTACTCTGTGGTCTCTGGACAAGCTTAGATTCATACAATCAGTAAATGTCACACTTGATATAGTCCCAGTAAATCTGGATTTAGACCTGATCATGCCATAAGATGAAGAATTTATCTCTTCTTCTTTATAAGGCTCAAAATCATAACATGGAGTTAAGACACATTGAAGATGAGTCATGGTAGAATGTTGTCTAAAGATTCTGTATTAACAGATCTGGGTTTGAGGTCCAGATACTTATAATCCCCACATCCCGAGAGAAATCACTCCTATTTCTGGGCTTCAGTTTGCTTGTCTAGAAAATAAGGACAATAGTCCTTTCCCTAAAAAACAGAGTTTGGGTAGTGGATAAAGAGCCAGATCTGGAGTTGAGAAGACCTTGGTACAAGTCCCAGCTCAGATATGTACTATTTGACCCTGAAAAATTCCATTTTTACCTCTATGTGTCTTCTACCCCTATATAAGTCTCTAAGATGATAAATTGCCATGCAATTATCAATCTGCATTGGTAGAGAGAGCTTCCACTCTAGGCATGTTCCACACTAATAAGATCACGTATCTGGTCCAAAAAAAATTAAAAAGTTTCTATTACCTGCTGTATGAGGTAGAATTGAAGAGTAAAAGTGCTTTGTGAGCCTTCAAGTAGTCAAAGGATGTCCCAAAAGTCATACTTAAAGATTTAAGCTATTGCGACAATGTTAATTGCATAAAACTATACTAAGCCCTTGAAGACATCCTGTGTAAAGACTTGTTATCTGAAAACAGCCAGAAGGTGATGGTTTTATCAATCAATAAGTTTCTCATATTCTGTGTTTGTAGCTAGAGATCAGAACTGAGTCAGATAGAAATGGATTCAAGTTCTATCACTATTGTTGTGTGCACAGGCAAATAACTTAACATCCAAATAGCTTAGGGAACTAAGACTGTCTAAACCAGAGTGTGAGCACTGATCTGCATCAGGAAGGGCCATCACTTCACTGGGAATTCCTTACAGCAAAGAAACCATAGGACTGAAAAAGAAAGAGTCTAAGCACTGGGCTAGACACTACAGGAAACTTAAAAGTGTTGTTTTATTAGCTGTTCTCCAAATTTGACCTTTCATATCCTGCCACTGTGTATTCACAAAAGCCATTGCCCATTCCTGGAATGGAATTTAATTTAAAAAAAAACAAACAGATTAAGTGCTTACTGTTTAAAAGGGGAGGAAAGCACATTTCCTATCTCATAGAATATAAACTCCTTGAAGGCAGACTTTCCCTTTTGTCTTTGAATCTCCAGTGCCCAGCACATTGTTGATGCTTAATGAATACATGTTGAATCAAATCATTTCAAAGTTGTCATTAAGAATAACCATTATTATTCTTTGCTGTAATAGTAATATACTCAAGGTCTTCTGAGCTGAGTAGGGTTATACATTCCTCTTCCAAAGAGAAGGCTTTTTAAATTGTCTTTTTTTTTTTATAATTTTGCCTTCTCATTTACTGTCAAGTGATTAGCTATTATTTTTTGCCCATATCAGTGTATCTGCTTTTGATGGAACCTGGGTACATTCATGGCTTCTCATTGACTTCAGGCTGAGAAACCAGGTAACAAGGATCTTATGAGAAATAAGAATAAAAAGGGGTTTTCAGGGCTCTCATAGTAAGGTACATATGTTTTGATACATATAATTTGAGACATATTTTGATTGCTTCTTTCCATTTTATCTGAATTTCAAATGGTTGAGCTTATTAGTGTGAGCAACTTCTAAGTCACTTAGTGAAATTGTTCCTCCAATAATAATCAAATCATCATACATAATGAGGACAGAAAATCTTTTCAATGATATTGAAAACCAAACAAATCATCATTATCATCCTAGCTAACATTTCTATGTTTACCATATGCCAGGCACTTTCTAAGGGCTTTACAGAATTATTATCTCATTAGACCCTCACAACAACCATGGGAGCAAGGTGCTATTGTTATCTCTATTTTACAGATGAGGAAACTGAGGCAAACAGTGGTTATGTGACTTGCCTGGGGTTGTACAGCTAGAAAGTGTCTGAGGATGGATTTCAATTCAGTTCTTCCTAACCCCAGACCTAGTGCTCTATCCACTGTACCACCTCACTGCCCACGGAAAAACCCTGCCTTTCTTATTCAATTTTCAGGACTTCTCAAACCAAAAATAGAAGCCAGACAACAGAAAGTGAGAGATAAGAGTTCATGGTATGGTAGACGGGAAGTAGCATGCAAGGACTAGAAGGAACAAAAACACAATGAAGGTATTCTGTTGTTTTAACACTTAAATATGTGAGAGCAAAGGGGATTGACTGGTAGTTAACCCAAGAAAGTTCAGACTCCATAGCTGATGTCACAAATAGTCCTGAGTCTGACACAGAAACAATACATATCTTAAATAAGTAAGAAAATATATGGTATTACCTCATGTGTTAATCTTCCTAATAATTACAACTATCCCAAAATAGATTAGACTGTATAAGAAATAATGAATCCTTCCCTGAAGGTCTTCAAGCAAACTATCTGATGACTTCCTGTAAGGTACCTTGAACAAAAGAATTATAAAAGGACTTATTCGTGAAGGAAAGAAAAAAGGATTTATGAAGGGCTTACTATGTGCCAAACTCTAAGTACTAGGGTTGTTGCAAGTACAAAAGCAAGGACAGTTCCTGACCTCAAGGACTATCATTCTAACAAGAGAAACAACATATACAGCAGCAAGGAAACATAATTCCAGTTTAGAAAGTTACAGATATAGTGAATGGATCCATGATGAGAAAAGAATGGAGAGAGAAGGGATACTGACATAGCCAGTGGTGTTGAACAACCAACTCTCCAAGAAAAACTGGATCCATGACATATTTTAAATTTAATCTGCATTATTAATACTTTATCTATCAGCTTCTGAGGTCTGAATAATTCCAAAACTATAAATCAAGCCTATTTCTGAGATTTAAATGCGCACAATGTAAATTTAGCAATTGTGCATGAACTGGCTCCAGTATATGCCTGGACAGGCCAATGACAGTATTGACTGAGGTTCTGGAATTGGAAAGCAAGGGTTTGAAAGTGCTAAAAAAATAAACATTAAATATGGCAACTGGGAAGAAGGTAGATGAGAACTAAACCAGCTTAGAATAGTCCAGATGGCAGCAGAAATGATAGTCAGAGACTAACAAATCAATTCTCTTTCAGACATCAGTGGAACCTGGCAGCCTCAGAAAGTCCCTTCCAATTTTGAAATGGAGTCAACCTCTTTTTAAAGCCTGCTTAGGCATGGAGTACTAGAATATATAGTGTATATCATATACATGTGATGGGCTATGAAAGAAAACTGATGTATATCAGCACTGGGAGGGTCCTTAAGACTGAGACAAGACCCCACAACTGAATTCTGTTGGAACTTCTAGTTTTAATATTCTATGATGCTATGGCTTTAGCTTAGGGAGGATGACTCAGTAATCTGGCTGCCAGCCCATCACACTTCTGCACCTGAGGTGCAGAAGACTTCCATTTAGAACCACTGTGATCCCATCACCTTTTCTCCAATCATCAGTGCTCTACACACAGTGGGTGCTCAAGAAGCACTGTTGACTGTTGGACTGACTCAGTGCTTATATGCATAGTCAGCCAGCAGTGACAGAAAGAGCTGATTCTTTCAGACTTCCTGGCTAGACAAATGCTTTAAAAGACAACACATTTCAAGCTGAGAAGACCCTTTTGTTTACTTGTTTCTGAATTGAAAATGATGCCTTCAATTATCACTCTAACTGTAAACAGCATCAGCTGCTCTAAAAATATTTTCTGAGTAAATGCCATTCGTACCTTCTGGCATTTACTCAAAGCATATTTCCCCCTTTAAGAGCAGCTGGGGATCTTGTTAGCAAGACTATGGATTAGGGAGCAATGGGATGAAACCAAGCAAAGCAGACAGAGACTCAAAGATGAGCAACAGCAAGGAGGTGAGAAGGATGTCAATCAAAAACAAAGGCTAAGAGCTGTCTTCCCATTAACTAGAGATTCACATAAGGCTGGAAGGGAACTCAGAGGTCATTTAGTCTAGCTGCCTTCCCTAAGAGAAGTCAATGCTTCAAACATTTCAGACCAATTAGTATGTTACACTCTAGTATGACATCTCTAGAAAAAGAGAAGCCACATACTCCCTCAACAAATTATTCCTTTGCTTCCTGAAACATTCTTTACTGTCTGAAAGTCTTTATTTTCCTAACATAAATTCTTACTTCCATTCTGTCTCTGTAGCTTACTTTTTTATGGGAAGGATATGATACCTCCTTATAACAATGGGAAAGAGCACTTGTCTTGGAGGCAGGAGATTTGGTTTCTAGTCCCATCTCTGCCCCTCTCTGGGTGACCTCAGAAAAGTCATCTTCCCTCTCTGTATCTAATATGTATTCTCACGTGTAAAATGATGGATTTGGACTCGATGATTTTAAAGGGCCCTTCTAACTACAAAACTGTGCTTCCATAAATCCTCATGTAGTCGAAGATTTGCCTCACCATTTGGCTTTCCATCTTTCAGACCATTTACTAAAAATCTTTTTTATCCTTGTTCCAATTTTCCAGTTTTGATTAATCAGAAAATTATGCTAGAGGATTACAGGGGGGCTCTTAAAGTTCCCAGTCTGTCTTTTAGCACAGCATATGAGGAAAACAGCATTCATACTGAATCCCAACTATAAAATACCGTATAAGTGGCCATTAGCATCCACTTCAACAATTCCAAGGTGAGAGAAGCAATCACCTCTCTGGTAATACATTCCATTTTGGGATCATCCTAATTTTAGGAAGTTTTTTCCCTAACATCTAAGCTAAATTTGCCACTTTGGAATTTCCACTCATTACTTTCCATCAAAATCTGCTTCCCCTTTAGTACTTGAATGGTATAAATGCGATACTGTAGATATATATTACTATAAATATGAAAACCAAGCTACAGAAAATTTAGGCTAACTTTTGTTACCAAATAGTTCTATTATGCTGGCTTAGTCAATGGAAAAACACTAACTGAAACACTGAATATATACACCTTACAGTAACTTTTTAAAACCTTATCTTCCATCTAAAAAATCACTCCCTCCCCCCCCAAAAAAACCCAACAAAAACAAAAACAAACACAAGGCAATTAAGGTTAAATGACTTGCTCAGGGTCAAACAACTAGAAAGTATCTGAGGCCAAATTTAACCAAGGGCCTCCCATCTCCAGGCCTGACTATTCACTGAGCCATATAGCTACTGCTATATCTTATAGTTTTAAAGAGTTATCTGAAGTTCAGAGGAGATAAGTCATATTACCTATAATCACACATCTAATGTATCATACCCTACTACCTGATAGGACTGATACAGGCCTATGTGTAGCTAATTTTCTCCTCATCAGCCAAATGCTTGAGGGAAAAGTCAACGCATTTGAAAGAAAGAAAGAAAGAAAGAAAGAAAGAAAGAAAGAAAGAAAGAAAGAAAGAAAAGAAAGGAAAGAAAGAAAGAAAAGAAAGAAAGAAAGAAAGAAAGAAAGAAAGAAAGAAAGAAAGAAAGAAAGAAAGAAAGAAAGAAAGAAAGAAAGAAAGAAAGAAAGAAAGAAGAAAGAAAGAAAGAAAGAGAAAAAAGAGAGAAAGAGAGGAAGGAAGGAAGGAAGGAAGGAAGGAGGAAGGAAGGAAGGAAGGAAGGAAGGAAGGAAGGAAGGAAGGAAGGAAGGAAGGAAGGGAGGAAGGGAGGGAGGGAGGGAGGGAGGGAAGGAGGAAGGGAGGAAGGAGGAAGAGAGGAAGAGAGGAAGAGAGATAGAGAGAAAGAGACAAAGAGACAAGAAGAAAGAAAGAAAGAAAGAAAGAAAGAAAGAAAGAAA
Source organism: Monodelphis domestica (assembly GCF_027887165.1). NCBI lineage: Eukaryota > Metazoa > Chordata > Mammalia > Didelphimorphia > Didelphidae > Monodelphis > Monodelphis domestica. The sequence continues at coordinate 615,877,467 of NC_077227.1, forward strand.
GAAAGAAAGAAAGAAAGAAAGAAAGAAAGAAAGAAAGAAAGAAAGAAAGAAAGAAAGAAAGAAAGAAAGAAAGAAAGAAAGAGAGAAGAGAGAAGAGAAGAGAGAAAGGGAGAGAGAGAGAGGGAGAGAGGGAGAGAGGGAGGGAGGGAGGGAAGGAGGAAGGAAGGAAGGAAGGAAGGAAGGAAGGAAGGAAGGAAGGAAGGAAGGAAGGAAGGAAGGAAGGAAGGAAGGAAGGAAGGAAGGAAGGAAAAAAAAGGAGGAAGGAAGGGACAGTTTCAAAATCCACAAAAACAAACCAAGTTAAGTCCTTCTACTTAACAGCGGAAGAAGAAAAAAGAATGAGAAATTATTTTACTTCAAAGAAGTTACCTGTTCATCAAGTCAAATCAATTAAACAAACATATATTAAATGTCTATGTGCAAAGCATAGTGTTTGGCACAAAGTCAATAAATGAAACAATTCCTGTAATCAAGGGCATTTAAGATTCTTTCCTTTTTTTCTGTTCATATAACCTCTCCGCTAATTCAAATCCTCAGATCAACTTCCCCCAACTGATGCCACAGCTTCTTAATTTCTCTTCTTCCACTCTGTTCCTTCTCTGATTTATCCTCTACACAACTGACGAACTGGTATTATAAATCATATGTCTGACCATCTCACTCCTCAACTCAAAAATCTTTAGTAGCTTTCTCTAGGATAAAAAAAAAAATTCAAGTCTTCAGCTTAACTAAAATCCTTCCTAATCTGCACTCTGTTCCCATCTAACTATCCTGCTAGCTCTTCCTTGTACCCAAAATTCCACCTCTCTCCTTTTTTATACAAATATGATCCACTATGTGTCTAGAATAAGCCACTTCCTCCATCTCTTACCTAATACATTGCCTAATCCTTGAAATCACATAGTTAACATACAACTTCTTGGAGGCATTTCCTTGTTTATTAAACCTCTCTCTTTTAAAATTACTTTCACTATGTATTGTATCTGCTGACTTCTGTATGTGTTGTAATTCTCTAGTAGGAAATAAAGTCCAAGAGAAAGGGAAAAAATTTGTTTTTGTCTTGAATATCCATCACAGTTCCTTGATCATAATAAGCACAGAATGATTGTTGAATTTAAATCTACTAGGTGAACCTAGGACTACATGTAAAAAAAATATGATAATGGCTTACATTTATGTAGCTTTAAGGACTGTGTAGTTAGGTAGCACAGTGGATAGAGAGCCAGGCTTCTTGTCTTATCTGTCTGAGTTCAAATCAGAGCACAGACATTAATAATTGTGTGACCCTGGGTAAGTCACTTAATCCTATTTGCCTCAGTTTCCTCATCTGTAAAGTGATCTGGACAAGGAAATGGCAAACCACTATAGTGCCTTTGCCAAGAAAATCCCAAATATGGTCACAAAAAGTCAGACATGACTGAAATAATTAAACAACAATAACAAAGGTTGCAAAGTACTTTTACTCAATTGGTCATCATCACAGCCCTTTGGAATAAATACTATTATTCCCCATTTACAGATAGGGAAACAGACTGAAAGAAATTATATGACTAGTCCAAAATTATAGAGCTACTGTATGCAATGGGAAGAGAGGCATGTGAGCCCAAGTCTTCCTTACTTCTGCTGTTGTTTGGGGCATCTAGGTGGCACAGTGGATAGAGTAACACAAGCCTGGAGTCAGAAAGCTTCATTTTTCTTAGTTCAAATCTGGCCTCAGACATTTACTAGTTGTGTGATCCTTGTAATATTTATTGGGAAAGGAAATGGGAATTAGAAAACAGGAGGATAAATGGGGGGTTTGTATGGGGTAATGAGGAGTTAAGGGGAGAGAGGGAATAGTGCTAGGTGAGGCAAGGGAGGGAGATGCCCCTTGCTGAGAGGAAACAGCAGGGGTCCAGTAAGGATGGTTTGTCTTTGAATGACTGTTTTAGTCAGTTGAAGTTCAGCTCCCTCTATGACCAGAAAAGATAGTCCACTTATCTGACTGCGAATTCAAATAATATAAAGTTTAATAATCCAGTTGTAATTGGAGTTTTTCCTTAGCTTCAGATCTGAGGCCAGGCCCCAGAGGCTGGTGGAGGGTTTGTCCCACTCCCGTCTACTCTCGTTGTTCTAATTCAGAATCTTAGCAGTACACAGAAAGCAAACAAGAACAAATCTAACCTTCAGAAGCAACTGGGCCTGAATCTTCCAGCTGAACCAGGAAGAGTATGCCACTCCAGAATGGGCTGAACAAGCTCCTCTCTTCTCTAATACCCGGAAGCAAGTCCCACCTGGCAGGAAGGAAGTGCTAGTCACAAGACCCAACTGCCACTCCCAGTTGGCCCCCTTCCCCCACAAACTGTCAGTCTAATTTCCTTTCCACAATTGTCCCCTTTTTTTGTTGTGACCTTCCCAAGGTCACATATTTATATTATAGTTACCAATTTACTAAATCTACTCTAAGGAAATCTTAGCAGGAAAGTTTGGGCAAGGGTAGTTTGTGGTTTTACAATAATTTCAGTACAATACATGTTTAAACAAAACTATTACAAAAAATTTGAATATTAGTGCTAATACTACTTACTCTATGTTAACTGAAACTAATACATTATGTATAGAAATTATTTACATATAATAAAACAATATACATTGTTCCACATCATGATGTCAGTCAAATAGAAATATCTACTGATCTTTCTATTTCCCTAAGACTTTATGGAACTAACTATATGTTACTGAAACTAATTACATTATGTCTAGAAATTATTTATATAATCAAACAATATACATTGTTCACATCATGATGTCAGTCAATAGAAATATCTACTGATCTTTCTATTTCCCTAAGACTCTTATGGAACTAACTATACTACATATTTACATTTTGAATAAATACAATTTCAGACACTTGTTTATATAAACAAAGTCTCTCAATATGTTAGTGATTTTGTGTTT